>NW_022196898.1:20121302-20123889 GCF_008632895.1 Mastomys coucha
ATTTTTTTTTATTTTTTTTAGATTTTCATGACTCTGCACTGAGTTATTAAAAGAGTTTTACCTTCTGGAGGTTGCTTGTCCTCTGTTACTGAGATTTCTGTGTTTATGAGATTGATGCATTGAGGAGGTGGATGCAATTTTGGTATTTATGTGCTTCATATGATAGAGCACTTTTGATCCAAAGCATCTGCCTAACATAAAACAGCAGTAGACTAGGAGAGATGATACACCTTTCTTAAGCTTTCAAAGCTCAAAGATCTTTTTATTATGATATTTTTATTAATTATATCAAACAATAGTCTTATTTTAAATGCCATTTGTCAGGCTATGGAGATATTTGTTTTACTGAATTTTGATTAAAGTCTAATCTCTACTATTTACTGAGTTGTGATACTGGATCAGTTCTTTGTTTCTCTGATCCTTGGTATTTTTATTAGTAAGCAATATTGATTCATTTGTTTTAAAGTTGCTATAAGCAGATAAATAATGAATATAAAATATTCATTTTGTTATCTGGTAAAACTAGCATGTATACAGACCATCTATAGGGAAATGAATTGTTCTAATAACTTATTTAACATTCAAGACAACCTTAAGTTTCTGGTATTATCATTATCACCCCTCCCTTTTTTATTTGAGGCCCAAGTTCTAGGCAACATCACAAAGATTTGACCCTAAAGAGTCTGATGCCAGTGTAAACTCATTAAATTACTGTCTCTGAAGGAGAAATTTAAAAAGGTAATCCATCTAAGTTTACTTACTATATATCAGTAAATAATTTCTTTTTAATCATATCAATCAATTTTCAAATTTTCCAGGCATCAATAAAGTATACTCAAATGCAATTGAATTCAGATATTCATTTTCTAGAATACCCAAAATATGGGTTAAGAACTTGATTCTTTAAGATTGCTCTTAATCTAGATATCACTTTCTAACTGTAGTTTCGATCAACTGATTTATAAGCAAAGGTTCTCATCCATGGTCCCCTCCTTATATATTGCATAACTCAAAGAATAGTTCACAAAACTTAGGGCAAGAATTTATTTATGTATATTAGATTAATATACAGTGTAAATTATTGATGAATTACATGAAGGTCCAAGGATGCACTTTCTATGTGCCATGATCTTAACATCTCTATATGTTCATCAAATAGAAATTACTGAGAACTTAGTTGTTTGGAGAAGCTTATGTAAATGTCAATAAACAGCCATGGCTAGTTACATAGTTGTCTCCTGATGATATGCATTGTTGCTGATCCCACAATGCCTCCCAAGGTCAGGATACAGGCCTCTAATCACATCTGTGACTTTTTGTCAAGGAACCTCCATCTTAAGCTACCTAGAAGTCCACCAACACTAGCACTCCAGAGACTCAGGAGTGGTGATACTCTAAGCACTCCAGAGACTCAGGAGCCTGCATTTACTAATGATAGAGGACAAAAAAAACAAGCGTTTGTTATTGTATCACTGTAATGCTATTCTTAAATTTATGTGTAAAGACTGCAAAGAAAGGACTCTTAGAACAAAATTTTCATTTGGATCTTGCTTTGAACATGTACTAAACAAAGACAATTGAGCAAGTTACTTACTTTTAGCTCTCAGCTTCTTTATCTATTTAAATATAGTACTTATGTCAAGGGCTATTTGGAGGATTCAGTGAGGTTTTCTATGTTATATGTAAAAGCACCAAGAATAAGACATGAGAATAGTGGGTGTTGCTTCCCTTCCTGCAGGTGTTTCTCATATTTAAGTAATAGAATACTAAATAGAATTTAGAATACTAAATGTCTTGTTTCTCTCTGGGACAGTTAGTTACTCTGAAAACTCCCCCAGGAAAAGTTTACAGCTGATAAGCACTTTCAGCAAGATAGCAACAGACAAAATTAACGCACAAAAGTCAGTAGTCTTCCTACATACAAATGACAGACTGATAAAGAAATAAGGGAAACAGTATCTTTCACAATACCTTCAAAATATGTTGGGGTCTCTTTAACTAAGCAAGTAAAAAACTTGTATAATAAAAACTTTAAAACACTGAGTAAAGAAATTGAAGAAGATATCAGAAGATGAGACAGTCTCTCATGCTCATGGATTGGTGGTATTAATACGATGAAAATGGCTGTTTTTCACCAAGGAAACAGTGTCTTCCAGACTGAATAGGACTGATGTACATATGCACTCATAGAGACTGTGGCATTGTCCTCAGGGAATGCACAGGTCCATTACAGTTGGGGTTCTGATGCTTAGAAGTGAACGGCAACCCTCATACCTATTCAAGAAGGTGTTTTCAATTGACAACAAGTTACAAAGGAAAATGTCTTTTCTCCATTGGAGTCTCACTGTGTCTACAAACCACACTTAAGGGCAGACCTCTTGCCCAGAGGTAGATGGCCAACACAAAATTATTTTGGAGATTTTTTTTTCCTGTCTCATATTGCTTTGTTTGAAATTTTTTAAACCTCACTAATATTTTACTTCTATGTTATGGCTTTCAATGTTACATTTAAATGAATTTGTATGTATGTACATCTATGCCTGTGTGTTTAACTGCATGTGTATGAGTTTCTTGTGACTTCTTTGTT
>NW_022196898.1:20123899-20124062 GCF_008632895.1 Mastomys coucha
TTGTTGTTTATATTTTCCATTTGTTTTCTAGAAAGATAGAAGAAAGAAAAGGCACGGGTTCTGAAGGGTGGAAAGAGATGTGGGTGTGAAGGGTGGAGAGAGATGTGGGTGTGAAGGGTGGGGAGAGATGTGGGTGTGAAGGGTGGGGAGAGATGTGGGTGTG
>NW_022196898.1:20124372-20148352 GCF_008632895.1 Mastomys coucha
GTGGGGAGAGATGTGGGTGTGAAGGGTGGGGAGAGATGTGGGTGTGAAGGGTGGAGAGAGATGTTGGTCTGAAGGGTGGAGAGAGATGTGGGTGTGAAGGGTGGAGAGAGATGTGGGAAAGGACACCAGGATCATGATACATTGTGTGAAAAATCTTTTTTCAATGAAAAAAATTAGGATATGGGCTTTTATCATTAAAAGTACACATGCTAAAATATGCTTCCTGTCTTCATTTCCATTAGATACCCCTGTATTAATGCTGTTAGTAGATGAAGCAGCCCTTTCGTTCCCTTAAAGAGTTGTTAAAAACCTAGAACATTCTTTCTGAACAAATCTGAAATGATGGCAGGGAGGCAGTTTGCTGTGATGGACAAGTGGCTCTCAAAGCAAAGTGCTCTCAACTTTTTCTTCAGTGCCCTTTTATGTCCTGATTTCCTCCTTTCTCCCTTTCTCTCTCTCTTTCTTTCTTTCTTTTTTCTTTCTTTCTTTCTTTCTTTCTTTCTTTCTTTCTCTCTCTCTCTCTCTCTCTCTCTCTTTCTTTCTTTCTTTCTTTCTTTCTTTCTTTCTTTCTTTCTTTCCTAGAAATCAAGGTAGTGTTGCTTCAGTAGGCTAAAGTTAGACAGAACTAGAAAGAGTTTTCTAGAGTATGTGATCTAAAGTTGTCATTTAATAGATGAGAAAAGGAGCCTGGAATTTTCTGAGTGGCTACAGCTAACACCCTGGTGTTCTGCAGCTCACTGATAGTGAGTATAATTCTCCCATAAGATAACTAGAATGAATGCCTTAGGTGAGCAACTGTGCCTGAAAAAAAATGGTCTTTTGATATTATTGTTTGAATCTACTATATCCCTCACAAACTCATATTTGAATGGTTAATTCTCAACCAAGGGCTCTGTATTGAAGGCTATGGAGACCTCAGGAGGTGGCACCCAGCTGGTTGAAGTAGGTCACTGTAGGTGTACCTGTGAAATATGTTTCCTTTGTGGTTCTCTTAGAATTAAAACAATGAGGTGGGCACAGTGGGGCACATAAACTGAGGACATGTGTGGGACCATGAAAGGCAGCCTGGCTTCTGGTTGAGCTAGGTTTGAAACCTTAATGACCACGCAGATAACTCTGCAAGGAACGGTCAGCATTTTGCCATCCTCCTGGACACCAGGCCTCTGACATGAAGCCACAGCTCTCCATAATTCTGTAGCCATTAGTCATCTAAGGGTAATGCCCCAAGCTCCTCCACACTTAGAAAATGTAACCACAGGTCATGTAGCCTCAAGACAGATCTCCATTTTAATGAAATACCTAAAGGTCTGAAGGGCTTAACTAATATACTCCCTTTCCCAGACACGCCTCCCTGCAAAAGGTATTTAACCTCAGGCTCACCCTGAGAAAGTGGAGTATAGTTACTAATCGCCACTCTCCGCCATGAGAATAAATGCCTTAAAACCATGAACTGGCTCTTTTCATTGGGATCCGCTGTGGGGAGCAATGGAACAGGCTTTCCTCTAAAGAGTCAGCTGCTAATCTCTCAAAGAAGGCCTCTCAGCGCTCCCAGCCTTGGCCTCCACCACTTGCCAAACAAGCCAAGGATCCTCTCATCCCCCAGGGACCTAGCGGGAGATCTCCCCTCTTTTCCCCTTTGGCCCCAGGCTAGATCCAGCCTGAGGGCCCCCACTTCGTTCTCAGCGTCTCCTCAGTTCCCAGTAGAGTCTGAGAGCCAGAGGGTTCCGGCCTTTCTGCAGGCCTGGGGACCCCCAAGCCAGCTCCAGCAGTCCCCAGGGACTTCAGACTGTGCTCCCCCACCTCAGGAGCGGGGTCTCATGACTTCTCATAGCCCGATCCACACCTAGGGAAAGTGGAGAAGGTGCAGTCAAAACTCTTCTGTCCTGCCTCGCTGAGCAGCCCAAGTCCTGAGTGGATGCAGGCCAACTTTTAACACACAGACATGGTACCTGTGAGTCAACACACCCACATAACTGAAAGCTGTTCTTAGGTGGGAATTGATAAAGCTACTTCTCAACCTTGCAAGAAGATAGGATATGAGGATGATGTTTCTATCTGTTTAGACATCTTGAAAAGTTTCCCCATGTGAAATGCCAAAGTAGAAATTAATACTTTGTTGTGATTAGTATTTCTGTCTCTGGCATTTTTCACACACAGACACACACAGACACACACAGACACACACACATACACACACACACACACATACACACACACACACACACACACACACACACACACACACACACACACACACACACATATATATATATATATATATATATATATATATATATATATATGCATTTTACCTATTATGAGTTCGAGAAGACATATAAATTGCAGGTCTTCAGGACTCTTCAGCACATGGTATGTGTCACTTGTAAGAGGTAATCACAGTTGTCAGAGAAAACTCCATGTGTCTAAAGACCATCTTTGAATAGAACTAGTGATATCTTGGAAGATAATCCAGATGTGAAAGATAAGCAATCATAAAAGACATGGCTACAATAGAGGTAGGATTAGATGGTCACTGTATAATCCTGATAATGGAACACTCTGGGATTATGCTCTAGAGTGTTCAGACTGCCCATAGGAGTTAGACCATGCACAGAAGGTGTTTTGGGAGATATTTTAAAAATGAACCTGCCAATTCTCTGAGCTGTCCAAGCTCTCAAGCTCCTGCGGCCACTGACAACTCTCTGGAGCTAGCCCCCACAGCATCTGGCTCCCTTATCCCACGAGCCAGTAGTTCCCTTTCTGCTATAATCTCTTATAACGAGTGGTCCCACATTCTAGTAACCAAACAGATTTGCCATCCTCGAGGTTTGATAACACGATACCCAGTAACCCAGTAAAATCAAGACTTTTAAGCTTATAGTTAACCAATTAGACTTATGTATCAATAGAATCATAATTTACAGGATGCCAATAAATAATTTCAAAGCCAATTGATAATTATAAAGCTTTAACCCAATTATTCTAACCTTTTGCTAACACCACATCGGCCTCCATTCTCCTCCTACCCCAAGCCACTCTCTCTCCCCTTGCTCCCTCCAACTCTTAGCCCCGCCTACCTTTTCACTGTCCAATCACAGGCCTCCCACTGCTCTAATGGGATTGGACATGGAAAATCCTGAAACAAGGAGGTACATATACCCAAGTATTATAGCAGGGAAGCTCTTGAGAGGATGGAAGAATGCTTTGAGTTCTACACAACACACTGATTGCTTTTTTCTCCTCTTATAGAAAGAACTCAAACTTTCATCTCATTAGATATTCCCTTAGTTGCATCCAATACAACTCATAAAGAGTTGAGTTGTTTTTGTTTGTCACTCAGCATGGCTCCAGTATCATAGGAGGGATGGCCAAACATGTCTTTTGGGTGGTAACAAATTCTAATACTGTGTTACAATTAGACATGTTTTACCTCAGGAAAGGGGAAAGCAATAGAATTCCATTTATTCAAGCCTTCTATACTTTAAGGGAAGAGAATAATCTATGTTCCTAATACTTCATTGAGGACAGAGTAGAGTCTCCTAGTACCAGACCCACCTATAAAGAAGCCTCATTTTCTCTCTCTAAACTATTATATATGGTAAGGGATGGTTAACCTTCTTATGAATAACATTGTCTATATAGCCCAATACATGCGAAAGCATCTTTCTCTCTGTGAGATTTGAGATAAAGGAGGAACTTGACATATTTTCAGATGATCCTGACAAATACAGAGATGCTTTCCAATTTTTGACTCAGACCTTTGCATTGACTTGGAAGGATATTATAATTATGGTAGATCCCCATCAGCTAGAAGAGGTAGGATATCTTACAAATCTTCCAAAGGTTTGCAGATAACATATATCATGAACCAGAGAAAATACCCAGATGGGTTATATTTCCTTCCAAGGACCATGACTTGGATAATAACCATGATGGGGATGACTTAAAAGAGATACATTTCTTTGCAAATGTAAAACAAAGGCCAAGAAACAGCCTTGGAAAGCTGTGCAATCATATCAAACTCACTACTATATGTCAACGGACATCAAAGAATTCTAGTGCTTTTATGAAAACGTTAGAGACTTACACATAATACACACATACACACAAATAAATATGGACAGTGTGTATTTAAATGTATTAAATATCTCAAAGTAAGAAGTTACTCAGAAGATATATATGGATTACAAGGCAAAAGTGTTATTTACATTGTCCAGGAAGACTGGAAGAGTGTCTGCTCTTGGAAGAGTGTTTTGTAGTCTTCTACCACCACTTGCTTAGTACTGAGTGTTTTGACCACATCTAGCCTGTCAGTTCATAGCACCTCTGTTGCTTCCCCTAAAGAGCCTCTATTTGACCCAACATTTTATCCCTTTGTCTGTCAATAATATTCCTATTTCTCTCAATCTCCTAATTGGAAAACTCAAGACTTTTGATATCTCTCCTTCATTCATGTTTAATCAACCAACATGCTCTTATTTCCACAGCCGTTCCTGAGGTCTATCTTCTGTTGACAGTCTTACTAGACTCATTGCCATCAGCAATGTTTTCTTTTCTTACAAGACAGAATTATCAACATTGTCAACTTGACAGGACCCAGAATCACTAGAAGAGAGACCTCTGGAAATGTGTGTGATAGAGTTTATAGATTAGGTTGACTGAAGAAGAAAGACCCACCCTAAATGTGACTAGTATCATTCTATGTGCTGTAGTCATGAACTGAGTAAGCCCTGCTGTGTGAGAGTGGATTGAATATGACCAGATCACACTGTCCAACTTTCCTTCCATCACGGAAAGATTTTACCTTTCAAATGTTATTTTATCTCAAGAATGAGAAAAATAACTAGCATTCAGCCATCTTGAAAATAATCATCTGACAGTGCCCAACTAACACAGAAGTAGAGGCTCATAGCCATCTGTTGGACTGAGCATAGGGTCCCCAATGAAGGAGCTAGAGAAAGGACCCAAGGAGCTGAAGGGTTTGCAGCCTCTTAGGACAAACAACAATATGAACTAACTAGTACCCTCAGAGATCCCAGGGACTAAACTACCAACCAAAGAGTACACATGATGGGACTCATGGCTCCAGCAGCATATGTATAGCAGAGGATGGCCTAGTTGATCATCAAGGGCAGGAGAGGCCCTGGGCCCTGTGAAGGTTCTATGCCCCAGTGTAGGGGAATACCAGGGCCAGGAAGCAGGAGAGGGTGGGTTGGTGAGCAGGGGGATGGGAGAGGGAACAGTTTTTTTCCCTGAGAGGAAACTGGAAAAGGAAATATCATTTGAAATGTAAATAAAGAAAATATCTAATTAAAAAAAGAAAAAGAAAAGAATCATCTGCTGGGCGGTGGTGGCGCATGACTTTAATCCCAGCACTTGGGAGGCAGAGGCAGGCAGATTTCTGAGTTCGAGGCCAGTCTTGTCCACAGAGTGAGTTTCAGGACAGCCAGGGCTATATAGATAAACCCTGTCTCTCAAAACCCCCCAAAAAAGAAAATAATCCATGCTTATTAGTAATTAATAATACCAAAATTATTTTGTCATTTTATGTTGTTTTAAATGAAATTTTTAATCTTGCTATGAAAATAATTACTTTGACTTTAGAAAACAACTCTGAACCTGTCTTAACCATTCCCTAGTTCCCAACCTTTTTGGCACTGATCATTTATTTCAATGACTTTCATCATAGTCCATGAAGATTGTTATAATACTCAACTCTTTCACATGCCAGTTGTTCTAGAAGGATCTTTTACTTCTGAGATTTAGTTTATATTGTAACTTCTAAGGAATTATGACCATAGGAATTGTTAATTTTTCTTTAATTGGCAATTTAAATCTACCATGTGTTTAGCAGTTACAAAATATTTATTTTATGTTTTTAACCGATCTTAACTATTGTACAACTAGCCTGTCAATTCCTCATGAACTGTTTGTGTTAGCTATTATTCGAAATTAGAGTGTCTGTGTGTCAAATGTCTTAGAAAAATGTGTTAACCTAAATAAATAAATAAGTAAATAAATAAATAGAGAGAATGGTTTGTTTGCCTTCATAAAAACATAAAGGGGTTTAGACATGAAAGAGATTGTAATTGAAGGTATCATTTTATTTCAGCATTTATTGAGATCCTGAAATCACTGGCTACTCTGCTGAGTGCTGAGAGGCATGAATTAGCCATAATTCTTCATATGCAGAAGAAAAGTGAAGGATGAAGACTCCTAAACAGAAATTGAATTTGTGTTGGTTGGAGGTGGATGGCAGAGCAAGGTCACGTGAAGATTCTGGCTCACAGGTAGGAGGCATTTTCTTCTTGAAAGGTAGTTAGCCTGGTTCCATTTGGTTTCAACATGAAGAAGAATGATGCTACGTAAGGGTGTTACATCCCTTTTTATCAAGCCTTGAGCTGTGCCTGCAGTAGATGGCAGCAAGCCTAGTTTTCCATTGTTTATAACAACAAATGATTTAAAATGAATAAAAATCCAATAAGTTCTATTGTACAATGATAATAATAAGAGGAATAAACAACAAGCAAAATTATCATTAAGTTTGTTGTTCTTGCCCATCTGTAACTGTGTCCATATTTCAGCATTTTATTGCTTAATTTGGAAATAGGTAATGTCAGCTGCCAAAACAATTGAGGATGTCAAGTATAAGGGGACCAAAACATAGTATATGGGCTGTGTCTATGTACCTTGGAGATGACCCCATTGCTGTGTTTCTTTTTACTGCCTGACAAGTAAATGTCCCAGACAAGTTACAGAAGTGAATGACTTACTTATACTTAAAAAAAGAACATTAATTCATTTTATATATTTGCTAGTTGAAGGAAACTTAAAAATTCATCCCCATATAAAATTCTAATAACAGATGTATTATATTCATAGAGGAAATTATTTAATATCAATAGTGACTAGTTCAGTAAACTATTATATCTCTAGCATTATAAAAAATATTCTGATTTTTATAAAACCTTTCATAATGCATTCAACTCACACTCATGGGAAAATTAATTTTTAAGCTGTAGTTGCTTTCCCACTTGAACTTATGGTTTCTGGACATTATTCACTTTTTTTTTGTAAACTTGTCTTTCATAATGTTCTTCCTATGATTTGATCATTTAATCCAAAGTTCCTCTTGCTGGTAATCATATATCCACGCTTTAAATGTCATCTGTTTGACATAATACATAAATTTATATTTCTAGCTCTAACTTTATTACCAGACTCCAAAATTATAGCTCCAAATCTATTCTAGACTTTCCCAGTAGAACCCATGCCTTCTTTCCTCTAGGTCAATTTTCTTCCATATGAGCTCGATTAGTGTGCCAGGACAGCTGAGTTATACCATAAATTCCCTTTGTTTACTCTTTGTAAGGCTACCAGCATTAAAAATAAATAGGTTCATCCCAACCACAGCTTTTCGTCTCTACACTGCTCCCAGCTCTTACCTTACCTCTCCTCTTGTCCAGAACCACTTCTTTTCCCTTTGGTCTTCAAAAAAGAACAGGCCTCCAGGAGACAACAACCAAACAGGACAAAACAATATACAATAAAACAAGACAAAAGATTGGGGCTGAAACAAGGCAATCCAATAGGAGGAAAGAGTGCCAGGAACAGGCAAAAGAGTCAGAGCAAAGGAAGGGGATAGGGGGTTTTCAGAGGGGAAACCAGGAAAGGGGATAACATTTGAAATGTAAATAAAGAAAATAATCTAATAAAAAAAAAAGAGTCAGAGACACACCTACGTTTACTATTAGGAGTCCTGCAAGAACACCAAGTTAACCAGCTGGCAGTGTCTTGATTTCATTCATGTATACCACTTCTATCCCTTCCAAGTCATACTATCAACTGTCTCCCATCTGGTGCTTCTACATCATCTTCTGGCTCTTTTGGTTTCTTCATTGCCCAGCTACAATTAATTCTTAACTCAGCTGCTAAAAAGAACATTACAAAATGTTTATCAAACCATACCATTTGACTATTAGGAGCTTTCAAATAGTTTCTGTTTAAGGTAAATATATTAACATCTTACTGGAGCTCTGAAAAGCTTCTGCAGTCCCAAACCCTCACCTTCCTGTTACTCAATTTCTATTTTTTGTCACTCTACCATCCGTTATGCCCCTGGAATGTAGTAAATTTTACTATGCTTTAATATCTTCATGTTTATTGTTTTCTCTGCCTGATCCCTCTGCTCATCATCTCTACCATTTTTTAATTAATATTATTGTTTTGCTTTTTTGAGACAGGGACTCTAGTCTGGAACTTGCTGTGTAGATGAGGCTGGCTTCAAACTCATGGAGATCAACCTGTCTCTCTGCCTCTAAAGTTCTAGGATTAGAGGCAGATATGTTCTACTGTGCCCATTTTGTTTCTACATTAAAAAAAATTTTAATACCTGGATTCTTCTAGGTATTCGGGTCTCAGCATGAGAGTTACTGTATCTACAAGTATTTTTCTTATTTTCCTCATTTAGAGGAAGCCTCATTTTTCTCAGTCTCTTTCTTTATTCCACTTAATTCTCTTCATATAGTTTAATATTTGACATTTAGTCTTTGGAATTCTGTTTATTGGCATGTTTATTTCTTTGTGTCTGTGAATCTCACATAAAACACTTTGTTAAAATAGTTACTGAGTAGAGCACACCCATGAAAGTGTAGTACATTTTATTCAAGTTACATATAGCAACTTTACATATTAAAGTCTTTAAGTCACTAAGAACAGTGAATTAGCAACACCTGTAGAGATCACAGCCAAAACAGATTAGAAGCCCCCAACTCCTCTAAAAGATATTTGGGGTAGGAGGTAAGCACTGTTACGTTATATTAACAAAGTTAACATTGACAGGTCTCAATTTGAAGAAGTTTTTTAAGTATTTAATTTTTCTTCCAATCAACATTAGCTTTGGGGCTGGGCCAAGTTCATACTGACAGACACAGTGTTCAATGCACTGAGAAATGAGCTGTGGCCACAGCAGTCCTTTCATCAGTCTGTCCTATCTTGAACACTATATGTCATTTTGAGGAAACATTGCTCCAGTCACACGGTCTACTATGACCAGAATGCAACCGAAGCCATGATTCTTACTCCAGGAAGCCTCAATCCAGGCAAGATTACTCTAGGTATCTTATTCCTATTTTGGGAACCTCCACTCTGGACAAGAAAATCTTAGGGAATTCTAGACAAGCTTGGCCATCCTCTATCTATTCTTACTTGGGGGGTTGCAGGAATTCACCTCCTCATGGACTCAGCAAACACCTTTGTTTAGGCCTTAATTGAGGCTTTTCCAATAACCTCCATGCAAGATCTGTGATTAGTGCAGTTAGAAATTGAACTGAGCATGCTATATGTCTTTCCTCTACCTAATTAGGAAGTTGTTTGTCACTTTTTGTTTAATGTAGGAGGGTTCCTCTCCTGTGTATACTCTTTTACCCCCATCTTGAAAAACTAAGCTCAATAAAAGCTTTGGCTTATTGGTATCTCTACCTGCCTCTAAACTTTATCACAAGGAGGACACACTGGGATGCCTGCACAGTGTAGAGAAGTACATGTTTCCAGTCCTGGCAGTAGCAGTGCTCCTTGAAGAGAGGAATCAGCTGAAGAGTCCTGTACTCCCCCATCAGATAAGTACTTATCTGTAATGGTAGAATGTCACAGAAGAGTTCCTGACAATGACTGACACGGAAACTGAAAGATCCTGGGATTATTGATGAAGAAAGGCTGCAAGAGCCTCAGGGATGCAGCAAGACTGAGGACTGTATGCCCAGGTCCCAAAAAACATTAAAGAGCTGAAGATTCTAATGGCAGCACTCAGGAGCTTAAACTCTAAGTGTTAGGTTTAAGTATCTCAAAGCCATAAAGCCAAGCATCTGTCCCTAGTACTTTGAACAAGCCTATGTCTCAAAGAGCGTGAAGCCACCACCTCCAGTCGTGAGGGAGTGAATAATAAATGGTTAGCTCAGCTTGTGAGCCTTAAAAGCTGAGGGCCAATGATGTCAAAAAACCAAAAAACCAAAACCAAAACCAAAACTGTTCCTTGTCTATGCACAATTTTCATTCAGATGGACAAAATTATCTCTTGCTAGATTTTTTTTGTGTTGGTATCAATATTCTCATCAAGCAATCAACATATACCTTTACCTTATGTTCTCCCCCTTTATGATATGATATTTAATATATGTTGGTGACTTAGCCATACTGAACTCATGTTCAGCTGCAGTATGACTCATGCCTGAACAAAGCATTTCTGACAATTGTGAAAAGATACTGTATAGAACTGTATGAAGACACTGGTTTATAGTGTGATAGTTGAAAGAAAAAAGGCAAAACATCACACTGTTTAACCTTAGCCTAGAAAGAGTATATTGGATGACCTCTTTCGGAGTGTATTTGGATCACTTTGAGAGCTCTGTCTTGATTTGGAGCTTACAAGTATAATCATTTAATGTAATGGTTGAGACACTAATTATATGTTTTGCTAGAGTAAGATGTAATGATTTGATGTGAATCTATTAGATAGTCATAAAATCAGAATAAAAAGCAGACATGGTAATGCAGGATTGCAATTTCAGCACTCAAGAGATAGAAGTGTGAAGATCAGATGTTCAAGATTACCCTTGGTTGCTGTCTCAGTTACTGTTCTATTGCTGTGAAGAGACACCAAGACCAATCAACTCTTATTTTTTGAAAAAGCATCCAATTCCAGTCATGATGACTGCTTTAGAGGGTTAGTCCGTAAGTAGTATGGTGTGGAGAACAGTAAAAGAGCAGAAAGGTTCTGGTGGAGTGGGGAGGGGCTGGGGACATCCTCTCAGAGACAGGGGAGGAGGAAGAGGATGAGGAACTGTCAGAGAGCTGACCTGGAGGGGCATATCGACTTGAGTGTAAAAAAAGATTAAAGGATAATTATAATAAAAAAGACAATAATAAATAGACTATTGCAAAAAAAAAAGGGAGCAAGGTGCTTGAGCAGTGGCTGAGAGCTTTAAATACTGATCCATGGACAGCAGGCAGAAAGAGAGATGGGTTTGGGGGAACCAGGCCTGAGCTGGGCTTAGGAAATCTCAAATTCGTTCTCAGTGATATGTCTCCTCCAACAAGGCCTTTAATGAAGCTACATTTCTGAATTCTTCCTAAATAGTTCCACAAAGACACAGCATTCAAATATATGACCCCATGAAAACTCTTACCACAATTATATAGCAAATCTATTGCCAGACTCAAAACAAAACCAAAAGAAAAGAAAGAAAATTAGAATAGTGTGTTTATCACTTTCAACTTGATCTTTTCTCCTTGTTGAGTTTATCTACAGTTCTCTTTTTCTGTATATGTTTCCATATGAATAAAAATAAAGAGAATACTATTGTGCACATATCATGTTTTTATTTCTATTCTACTCTTTAAATGAATTTAGGTAGTTTATAAAAAGTTTGTTGGTATTATAGTTTAGAGCTATTAGTTATAAATGAAACACAAAAGATCAAGTAGCTAAAGCAGGGCAAAAATCTCATCTATTTTTCTGTTTATTTTCTATCGATATCTATCTATATTTTTAGAATATTGCTATCTTTATTCATTCATATAGCAGATATATCAAGGACCATTTGATTTACCTCTTAGTAATACTGCAATAGCTGTCTTTTAGAGCCAAAAGACATAAGACAATTTTATTTCTAAAAATGTAATCATGTTTTCTTGCAGACATGCTTTGTTTTGTTTTTGTTCCATTAACTCATGTTTCTTCATATTAACATTTAATATGTTACTTCATATTACTTTAAAGAGTTGGGTAGATATGCTTTGTGTGGATTTTAAAATAACACTTAGCTAATTCAAGGTGGAGCAACGGCACTGAGACTCCAATGTGTATCTTCTAGCACACAAACAGAAATACAGCAGATGTAAACTTCTTATTCTTATTCTTATTCTTATTCTTATTCTTATTCTCTTGAGTGAAATTTGTTTTCAGTATCCTTAAAGAAATTTTATTAATTCATAAAACATAGAAAGAAAAAATTGGGAAAACTTTGAACTTTCACTAGGGTCTACATAATTTGCAGAGGCATCTTTAATTTGCCTCCTCTCCCTTTTAAACTTCACACACACAAAACTGACTGTATTACTTACATATCAGTAATGCTCCAGTATTGATGAAATGGCAAGGATTTCAAGGTAGAGGTTACTGGTCTTCACTAAATATGCAGAAATAGCATTAAATCTCAGATCTTTTGCAGTTATTTTAGAAGCCAGATTCCCAGGCTTTGTTAAGCTTTTGAATTAAAGCTTTAAACAGATTTCTGCTATTTTGCAAGGAAAACATTCTTCTATCTATCCATGCCAGGCTGCAACAGAAGTACTTTCATCAATGCTAAGCCTGCATTAAAGAGACTAATGGCACTGAAAGTTATCATCATGGGAAGGGTCAGACCTCTTCATTCAGAGTCTGTGTCAACTTGAGTGGGTGATTCTAAAATATCACTCCACTGAAAGCAGATGATGCATGGATGTTCTGAAAAGCATTTAGGAGCCCTTTTCATGCAGCTCTCTTTTATAGGCTGTTAAATTCCCCATCATTGGTATGCTGCTGAACTGACCATACCGAGGTGCTTGTGTCCTAGGGTAAAATTGAAATTGAAGTGGACGTGACATGAGAAACTTGGTAGTGATATGCCAGGGAGCTGGCAAAAGAAAGGAATTGTTTTCTGTTATCAGAATGTCAAAGACACAGCGCCTGCTTGATTGAATGGCTGTCCTGAATGAAATAGAATTCTGTGGGTGTTTAAGACTCTTTCACTTCTTCATTTCTCTTCTGGGAGAATTTTCAGGGGCCAGATATGAAATCTAATGACAGGTATCCTCAGGAAGCTTGAAATGAGGTAGGATTTGCAGCACTGGTGGGTGTAGACACACTGCTGTGTCAGTAGCATGGTGAAGCATAAACAAACATGTAATTTAGTCCTTACCTTGAATCTTAAATACGTATGTTGGGCAAGTTATTTAAGTCTCCATTGTTTTATGTTACAGTGTCTCTGGACTCCTAATATCTACTTTAAGATTCTATTACTGAAAAACAAACAATTTTTCCTACTCTCAAACTGCTTACAACATAATTTTTATGACACTCTGTGTGTGTGTGTGTGTGTGTGTGTGTGTGTGTGTCCTTCATGTGCATATGAGGGTTTCCTACATACAAAGCAATTATCCAGTGGGCACTAGTTGGGTGTCCTATATTTCTATCCAGTGATGACACTGTCTATGAAGAGATAGCATAAGATCCCACAGGGGAAGGATTTGACCATATAAACCTACTTCTACTTTATACGCCAGTTGCAAATCCAAGGTTTCTAACCAACTGTTTATAAACAGAAAGTTTCTACAGCTGACCAATTCTCAGGTCTGGTTTATTTGCTAGAATGACTCACTGAACTTAGAGAGGCTCTTATATTTATATATTCTAATAAAAATATTACAGAGGATGTAAATGAATAGCCTATTGGAAGGTATAGGGGAAGACATATAGAAGGTCACAGAGTTTCTATGCCCTCTGTAATCAAGTATCCGCCTTCTTCCCCATGCCTGCAGCTATTAGGAAACTATCCAAACTTTATCCCTTGAGGTTTGCGTAGAGGCATCATTAAATAGACATGAGTGATTAAATCATTTCCCATGGTGATTGAGTCACTCTTCAGTCTTTCTCCCCTTCTAAGATGTTAAGGAACTTGACTGAAAGTTCCAGCTCTGATACATGACTGACTGTCTCTTGGCTACCAGCTTCCTCCCTAAGGCTATCTGGGAGCCCATCAAGAGTCACCTTGTTACAAGATCTCTTATCACCTCGGAAATTCCCAGGGATTTACAAGCTCTCTGCCAGCAGTCTTTGTTGCTCTGGAAATTACTGAGGTTTTAAGAGCTCTGTGTCAGAAGCCAGAGACAAAGACCAAATATTAGCACAAAGATTCTCCTAATGCTTCTATTTACAAGTGTCTTAAGAATCTCTACATCCACAGGCAGGGACAGAGATCAAATATATATGTATATGTGTTTCTTCTGATATCTCAAGATCTTACTGAGTTACACAACGAAGCAATGAATATTTGGAATTTCAAATCAGTTCTTCAAACTAGGGGAGTGTATAATCCCAACTAAGCAATCTGGATAATTACCCATAAGCACAGCCTTTCTCTCATATACTTTGAATTTTGTTTGTTTGTTTAATGATTTAGTTTACTGTAATCTAATACATTGGCTATCCAATCTGGGTGGTTTTAGAAACTATTGATGCTTGAACTATTCCCTAAAGAAATCTAATTAAATCTGAGATATTCTGAAAACATTAATGTTTGAGAACTTAAGCATAGGATTCCAGTGTGCCATGTAGTTGATGACAAAGACAGTGATGAGGGGTTTCTGCTCATCAACTCATAAATGCTTTTTCCTTGGTCACTCCCACTTTGAGCAATGTAAAGATCATTGAATTTGCTTTCTCTCTTTGAGTGGTAATCTGTGAGATACTAGTATTCAGATACTTCCTAAACCAAGGTCAGAGGGCAAGGAAACTGGCCCAATCTTTGTTGGGGAAAGTTGGTAGGACCTTAAAGAGCTCTAAGAATTAACCTCTGCTTTGTGCTCAGGACAAGAGGTAAGACACAATACAGGCAAAATTAAAGGGCACAGATAATTTAGATATCAAGAAGTTATAAAAATGGGAAATGCTGAAACACAATTCGAGATTTGGAGTATAAAGGAAATGATCTGAACACAGACAAATGAAATTTCAGGTTTTAGAGATTACTAGAAAAAAATCAAAGCTGATATTTGGCTGAGGAAATTGGGTAGAAAAACAGGTTACATTTTGCTGTGAGATACATATGCATACTTACATAGTGTTCCAAAAAAGTGGTCAAAAACAAGAAACTGTTGATTATCCAGAGCCATGTTAAAAAGCTTATTGAATTTCTGTACTTAAATCCCTTTATAACGTACTACATTTGTAAAGAAAATTTTGCCATGACTCAGCAAATCATTGGCATATTTACAGGCAACTCAATTTTAGAGTCATAGAAACCAATTTACTCCACAGAGTGCTTCCTACAAGATAGGAGTGCTATTACTCCCTGATTGATAGAAGGAGGGAGTGATAGTGCTGTTTTCTTCAAAAATTTCTGACTACTTCTTATTAGAAACTGGAGGAAGGCAAGGATGAGCATCACTAGGTTCCTGAAGGTTACAAGAAAAGAATGACAGATACCTTACAAGGAAAATGCCACTGTCATATAAATCAGTATTCCCATGGCCAAATAACTTTCCTCACCATCTATATATAATGTTTTTTTAAATAAATATCAGGAGAAAAATGTTAAAAACAGGTGTGCAAAGTGAAGGTACTGTGAAATTAAAGGTATTTTTTTCACTTTCATGTCTGTTCATTGTGGAGTTAGATGAGCATATGTAGACACTCATGGCTATGATGTCACAATGATCTCATCATTTTCTAACAATGTCACTGAGACTGTTTTTTTCTTTTTATCTTTTCAGTTTTAGTATAACACCAAAGGCATAGAAAATATTTTTAAAGAGCATAGATAGATAAGATTAAAATAGTAATATTCCACACTACTGCCTTAATTGTGCATGTGTGTGTGTGTGTCTACATTGAAAGATTGTAAGCATAATGTTTTTGTTTATTTTGTAAAGGTTGTTCTTGTGTTATACTGTTTTTTCTGCCCTCATATCTTGTTTCAATCTGAACAGGCATTGTGATACTATGTCAAGAATCTCCCACCTCAAGTTTGTGTAAACAATTCTTACCATTTGTTCTCTGTTTGTCAATAAAAGCTGATCACTCAGTGGCTAGGCAAAAAAGAGAATAGGGTGGGACTTCTTCCAGGCAGGGAAGGAGAGAGAGAGAGAGAGAGAGAGAGAGAGAGAGAGAGAGAGAGAGAGAGAGAGAGAGAGAGAGAGAGAGAGAGAAGGAGGGGGAAGAGATCGAGATTAAGCTGTGAGGAAGAACAAAAGGGTTTCAAGAGAACTTAGATGAAGCATGGAAGGCCCATAGTGCAAGTATTGTGTAGATTTTGGCTAAGAAGTAGCCAGATTAGTTTAGGGGATTAAGATAGATCAATCAACTGCCTCAGTCAGCTGTATTGAGGTGAGGTGAAACTTGAAAATAATTCTGGAAAATAACTGTTGTTATTGGGGAACTAGCTAAGATAAAAAATAGCCACAGTACTAATTTACTCCATACATTTATATTAAAATTAACATTTATAGATGATAAAAGTAAGATGGATCAAAGGCCTCACAGAGGTAGGTAGAAACCCTTTTCCAGCCTTTACTAGTCATTCTTCTTTCATTCCTCACTCACAGAAGCTTTAACAATTCCCCACAATTTCTAAAGGAAACTTATTCCATTGATGGTGACATTAATCTTTGGTCACTGAAACATTATTGTAATCACTAAAATAATAAAGCTAGAGAATGAGGGAGACAGGTAAAATAACTACATATGTAGCTTTAAAAAAGCCACAAAGTATTGTACTACTGGGGAGGGGGGGAGGAAGGGGAAAAACCCTACAACTCATGTAGTTCAGCGTATAAATACACATACATAGTTTCACCAAACTTTTCTCATTTGGGTTGACAGCACTCCCTTTAAGATCCAAAGAGCACTTAAAAGAACCCCTAATACTAATAATAAGATACCTTCTTTTGAATTGGCCAGTATAGTTCAAAAGGCTTTCAAAACATGCATTCTATTCTATTGGGCTTGGTTATCTCTAAGAGTTGTGAGTCAGTTCTTATTGCTTAAGATACCATACACTTGAGAAACAGAGTTCAGCAGCCCCATTGCTGGAACTGACCTGAATGACCCCTCCCTGAGGACTATCATGGTACCTGAAGGTTTTGAGCAAGTTTCTGAAGGATTGAGACCAACAACTGCCTCTCTCAACTATGATACCTATGAACCATATTAACTATCAACATGCATGGTACCCTTACAAGTGCAGTAGTGGCAATCAATCATACTTAGAGGTAACCAACTGCTCTCTATTTGGACTTAATATCCATTCAACAAGAGGAAATCTTTGACTGTACTAGAGATCTAGCTAACTACTCAGTGGCAGTGAAGTTATTATTTGAAGAGAATTTAGGTTATTAGGTTATTATCAGGTTGTTAGAGGAGAATTTAAAACTACTAACTTACTAGAGCCATATGATGTCCAACAACATCATACACTCACAGATAAAAGTAGTTTTCTCCCCTGATAAAATAAATGTCTCCAGAACAGATGGAGACCACTATCGGAAACTATTGCCAATCAATATACAGCTTTGTGCAGTCTAGTCCATATGGATACACCTACACCTAAGTCTCAGGGAATATTGCAGAAGCCGTAGAAGGATTGTAAGAGCCAGAGGATTAGGGACTTTGCTGTGAGACTGTTTTCTAATGATATCAGAAGCTACACTCATAAAGTCTCATCAACATGACTGACCAAATGGGAACTGAACAAGAATGACACCAACAAATATGTCAAACTAGATGAGGAAAAACCTATTCGGTTCCAATCCTAAATGAAGAGCCCCAGGGAATTGAGTAAATCTAGGAAAGGGGTGGGTAGCCCTGCCAGGAAGGAGAACACTAGTTTGTTGTCTAGTCCCAAAAGGTCGGGCCTGAAAAACTATACATACAAGTTACATCATATGTACTCACCAGGTTATATTTCTCTCTCTACATATATATATATATATATATATATATATATATATATATATATATATATATATATATGTAGAAGTATGTATATTCATGCAAAGACAGTTGATAAAAAACAGGTATTGAATTTGAAGGGATGTGGAGAGGGGGATCCAGGAGGGCTTAGAGGGAGGAATGTTTGTAATTAAAATACAGTCTCAAAATAGATGAAAAATAAGAAGCTGACAAAACAGCCATCTGTTAGAAAATATTAAAAAAAACCCTGCAGAACATCCATGTTAGTAGAGGCTGGTATGTGCCTGTTACAGAGAATGAAGTATATATTAGAGAAAATGAAGTAAATTCTTTGTATGATAATAGTGAATTTTGTATAATATATTTTTAAATAAAAATATGATAATGCAGAACACTAACTATAGTATTTTCCTAATACAGATGAAATTTTATGAAGGCTTACACAAAATGCCTGTATTTTGGCAATGAGACTGTAGAATTGAGAGGAGTGCTGTCAATTCATTTTATACCTTTTAAAAAACATATATGCAAATATTTTTGAAGAACACTTAAGTAAAAAATAAGATGCAAATTTCTTTAAATACTACCATAAAAAGTCAATTGGCAGGGCTGTTTTAGCAACTGAAAACCCAAGGGATCTTGATTTCTACATACAATCCTTATTTTTACTGAAAAGTAATATCTATCAAGGCATAAAATTGGATTTATTTTTGGCTCTCCAAGAATGAAATAAAATTATTTCATCCTCGAAATTTCAGTAATTTCTATCATTATCGACTAGCCCCAAAGCATTGTTTTTTCAATTATTTGCTTCCTGGCCAGGATGTTATAAATTTATCCAGACCAATCCATTGTGATAATATATATGGAAAACAAAGTTGCTTTTAATGCTCTTTTATTTAGTTTGAATTTATTTTGTATATTTTGGCAGGCCTTTGATGGTAGTGCTCATACACTCTATCATCGGTGTTATTTGGTGTTCATCACAATAACATATTTGCCATCCTCCAATCTTGAAGTCAGGCTGAATTCCATAATTACTCTAAAGATAAGTTTACCTTTGAGATGTTCTAATCAGTCAATAAACTAAAAACTACCTCCGATTTTCATACAGTCCAAAATGAAAAGTTCTTTCAAACATTTGACCTCTTTTCCAGATAGGAAACAGGCATAACATCTGTTTGCCATGGCATGATGCCTTTGGCAAGTGATCTTTCCAGGTTAATTATTGAATGATGCGCAGCTCTTCAGTAATTTGACAGTTCTTCATTATGAGAGCTTCAAGGCGGCAGATGCTCACCTATGGAATCAGTAGAGTATAGTGATAACTTCATTACATAGTGACAAGATCTCACACCTCCTGTTCTTCTGGACTTGTGAGATGGGCTCAATAGATAGTGGTTCAGTTCTTGAGTAAAATATTGATTATCAATATTTGTTGGGCATAGAAAGGAATAATATTAGAAAATGTCACTGATCTCTTCTAATTAGAATGTTAAGCACTGCACCTTAAATATGTACTCCAAAATATGAGCTTAGATGTAAGAGATGTAAGATATATCCCAAAGATGAAAAATATAGATTTATTTTCAGTACATTTCTGAGAATATACAGGATTTCTACAGCAGTAGATCTTAACTATGTTCCTACTTAGAAATATTATTACCATTATATGTTTGCCAGTAGCTACTGGCATAATTTTCTGTTTCTACTGCTCACTGGACCCAAGCCGACTCAATTTAGTACAGTTGGCTGTGGTGCCTCTCACTTTCTTAAAATGCAGGGCTTTTCAATTTAAAGAATGTTTATGGTATCAGAGTAATTAGAAACAGGTGTTTAAGCCTCATGCCTATGCGGTGCAACAGAAGGTTTATATATTTTTCATTATATAGAGAGATAGACCACAGCACTTGAAATGACCATCTGTCATTGAATACATGCTGTGTTCTAAGTGTAAGAGAAATGGTATTTTTTTTTTAAATGTAAAATCCTTTGAAAGTATCAGGATAGACTACCAATACCTTCTATGTATTTTCTTGTCATTGAGTTGAATAAAAACAAAAGAATTATCAGCTTTCATTGCTTTCAGAGTGTCACCAATGAGAGAACACTAGAATATTGATTGCATGACATGTCTGCTTGGTGTAGTTTATAAAACTGCAAGTCCTATATCTGAAAGAACAGTTAGTCCAGAAATTCCCCAGAAGGGTGATATGTAAACTTATATATTTTCTTCTTCATTTTACAGTACTAAGCAGTCTGGCTCTTAAATACCCACACTCGTTGGAAGAATTTGAGCTTTCATGTTATAGCTGCCTACTTATGTGCCCAAAGGGACCCCACAAAAAGTATTGTGAATTCACGAATCTGGCAGGATAGCAATGGTGGAGAGATAATTGTCTATCAGAATGGAGCAACTCATAGATGTGCTGATGATATTTATACAGAAATGCAAGACAAGCACCATCAGTTTTACCAGTCTTTCATAAAAAGTTACAAATCTGAACAGTTACATGCTTTCTCCTAAAACTCAAAAATTGATGCCACATTAAAACAAAAAACAAAACCAAACAATCAACTAACTAGCCAAACATACTAACAAATAAAAAACTGTGGGCCCAACAAGTATAAATTTAGTCAGAATGTATCAGTTCAGAACTTACTTCCCAAATGATGAGAGCTGCCTTCAGAGCTAACAAAACAAATTATGTGTAATAGCACGAGTGTTCTCATCTGATTTTCTCTCATTAGTAACTTACTAATGAGAATGGTGCTGATGCTGATATCTTTCTCTTGTTGCTTAACTGGTAGTCGCTGATGTCATGTTCCCATTTGTTCTTTCATAGAATTTTTATATTGGAACTCAATTTGGAAGAAAGATGAACAAGATAGCAGTGGAGGCAATCCTAGAACTATATATCATAGTTATATCATGATTATACACTCATCAGAAATTTTGAAGACTACTAATGAATATATCACTTTAAGGATGATCAGGAATAAAACATTTTCCCACTATTCAGTTTTCTCATTGTTGAGATCAGAAACTTGACAAAAACACCTTAAGGGAGTTGAGGTTTATATGGTGAAGAAGGTGCAGCATCACAAGTATGTGTCTCTGTGGAGTCAGGAAGCAGGCAGTGATAAAGGCTGGTGTTCAGGTGGTTTTCTCTCCTCCCCTGTATTCAGAATAGCTCCCAGCCCATTAGACAGAACACTTACATCTAATAGAGGTATTCTCTTTTCAGTTAAAAAAAAATCTCTGTCAATTTCTCAAAAAACACATTTAGAAATATGTCTCCTAGATGATTCTAAATCCAGTGATATCAATAGTAAAGATAATGATCACATATTTCAAAATTTATGAGTCTACTATATGTTGGGCATTTTTCCATGTACTTCTCTATGTGCCTAAAAGGTACCAAACAGTATTTTAGGATAATGACATATAAGAAAATTCATAAAATAATTATGTTGGAGCTATGATTGCAAATAGGTGATGATTTAAGTGTTTGGTACAATATATGGGGAGGGGGTAGGGGACCATGGGGAGAATAAAACAGAAACAGATAGGGAGATTAAAAGAGAAAGCTTAAGCAACTGGATTGGGAATTGCTATTGCTGGGATAAATAAAGATTGAAGAAAAAGTAGATTAGGAAAGGAAGAATGAGATGTCACATGTGGTTGTGTTCTCTGTTGGGTCCTGTTGGACATTCAGTGATAGATTCAGTATAAGATGGACAGAAGGATGAGGAGAGAGATATCTAAGCCACACCTGAGAGTAAATAGATGATATGTAAAATTGTGTGTGTGAAGGCTGGGGACACAGATCAGTGGGAAGGCATGAGAACCAGAGACTGGATCCGCAACACTCACATGGAAATGGGTGGGCTTGGAGGACTTTGACCTTATTGTCCTACTTGCAGCATACACATTTTGATTGTTATCCCATTGGTTTAGGATTGATTTTACATTAATTTGTCAAAAAATATTCTGTAGTATGACCCACACCACTCCAAGTGATATATTCTCTATGGTGGTCCCTTTAACTGCTTAGGAGTCATATACAGTCTGTTCAATCTCCAATACTTGGAGTACAGGAACAATCCCACTAAGTCAGTTCCATAAATCTGGCACTTGAGATTAGACAATTGGTCAGCTTGAGAGAAAGAGAGAGAGAGAGAGAGAGAGAGAGAGAGAGAGAGAGAGAGAGAGAGAGAGAGAGTCTATGACTCAGTAAATAAAGTGGAGATTGATGAAGAAAGGCAAGTAATGAGTAGTACTATCTTTCCTTTACCCCCATCCCCCACAGACATCTGCATACATGCAAACACACATCCAATCTCTCACACAGAGACACAGATAGAATATAAACTCACACACATGTGCACATATTTACTCTCTCACATACACATGCATTTACACTCACACACTCTCACAGACACACACTTTTTCTCACATACTTGCATGTGCCCACATTCTCTCTCACATATATATATGCACACACACTCTCTCTTCCTCACACACATATATGTGTACCCACTTGTATACACACATATATGTGTACCACACATTTGCTCTTACACATACTCTATTTCTCTCATACACATTCATTTTCTCTCAGGCATACATTGTCTAACAAACACACATACATATAGACACATGTGCACACTAATTCTACCAGTTCAACAAATAAGAGGTACTGATGAAAGTGTTTATGACCATGTTTTAGCAAATACCGAACAGAGAATAGAGGAATGACTATGGTAGTTTGATGACTTGTCCTGGTGATTTAGAGTCAGAAAATGAGAGCAAGGGACTCTTGATGAGCAGGGAGGGAGCTAGAGCTCAGAAAACAACACTTACCAGGTAAAGGTTTTCTAATGCCAAACCACAGCCAAAACATAGCTGGCAAGGGAACGGACCTAGTAGGATTGTTTGTTTACTCCAAATACTGGGGATAGAACACTCTGTAGATAGTGCCTATATAAATGCAGGAACTATTGTAGAGAATATGTAGCTCAGAATGGTGTAGGCCATACTACAGAATTTTCCTGCCAAATCAATATAAAATCAATCCTAAATCAATGGGACAACAATCAAACCATGTGCACTGTGTTCAGGACAATCTGTTCAAACTGGTTCATACATCTGGTGAGTTATGTGATGGTAGCAAGGAAGCTTTTGCATGTATTTGCTTTTAGCACAGCACCAGTCA
Organism: Mastomys coucha; assembly: GCF_008632895.1. Classification (NCBI taxonomy): domain Eukaryota; kingdom Metazoa; phylum Chordata; class Mammalia; order Rodentia; family Muridae; genus Mastomys; species Mastomys coucha. Next base: position 20,147,317 of record NW_022196898.1, read on the forward strand.
CTTAGCATGACTAAAATCAACATTTGGAAAGAACATAAAGTCTGACCCAGCCAATGGAGTAGACATAGGATACATTTCTGGGCATAGCTCACTCCAGTGATGATAGTATTTCATAAGCTTTTTTTTTTATTTTTTGCAAGATGATTTCTGAAGGAACAATGTAGTTTGATTTTCATAATTGTTAATAATGATTTGCTAGGATAACTATTCCCTTAGACAATGTCAACTTCAACATCCAATCTTTGGGAGATCTTTGACTGTAAGGGCTTCTCCATCCTCCTTGATGCTGCTCTGCATCAGGATCATCCTTGGTCTAAAGTAGGGGAACCTGGAGAGAAAAAACCCTAGCAGTCTTGATCTTGAAGTTCATGCAACCCAAGGGAGCTGTCTTCCTTATTGTCCCTTCCTTACAATTCCAGAAAACTGAGCATTTCATAGGTCTTGACGCATTCTGTACTTGCTTCTTGCGTATTGTGTTTAGGTATGAGGCTTTGCTGTGCACCATGTGGAGTAATACAAGCTTCAACTCTTCTGCTTGGAGAACCTAGTTTGGTGTACAGGACAGCTCTGTGCTGGTCTCTTTTGCTCTCATTTCATGTCAGGGTGAAAGCTCCCTCCCTTCTGCAGAGGATTTCTTCTCTTCAGAACATTTCATTTTGTAGGTTTGGAAGACCTTTCATCATCGCTAATTAAGACTTTTCTCAATTACATGAGGCAACATATCTTGAATTATTTTTCTATAAAATAACAATGTCTTGATCATATTTTTATTTTATGTTATTACCAAATAGAATTTCCATAAGTTCTCCTTAAAATTTTTCATTCACATTTTATTATTATGTGTACATGTGTGTGTGTGTGTATCCTAGTGTGTATGTGTGTCAGCTTGCCTTCCATGGTATATGAATAAGTTGGAGGACAGTTTATTGGAGTCAGTTCTCTCCTTTACATTATGTTTTCTGAGGATCTTTAAACATATTTTTATTTTGTATACCTATGAAATAGTAATTTTCCAGTAGGGCAACAATCTATCTAT
>NW_022196898.1:20148452-20176918 GCF_008632895.1 Mastomys coucha
TGTGTGTGTGTGTGTGTGTGTATACTAAATGTTCATGTGGAGGTCAGAAGCTAACTTGTATGAACTCTCCTTGTACTATCTAAATCTCAGGAGTTGAACTCAGGTTCTTAGCCTTGGTGACAAGCGACTTCTCTTATTGTGTTGTCTCACCAGCCATGGCAATAGTTACTAAAAACAAACCTTACACAGTAATGAATTAATGACTTACAAAAAGTAGTTTCCCCTTGAACATCTCTTTTTGCTTAATGCCATTATCTCTGGAGCATTATTACATTTCTTGAATGTCAGTCACAGTTACAATTCAGGATAATAAACAGCAAATTGTAAATGAATGATTATAAGTTAAAGTTATAATTTTCATGAGTTAGAACACCAAAGCTTAAGAAAATTAATTAAATATAAGCAAAGTCATTGGCCATTGACAAGTTGAGATATGCCAGTCAAATAAGACAACAACACAGGAGATAAAGATTGACAAGGATAAAACTTAAAAGATGATTATTTAAAAAGAATGGTCTGATTTTGAAGACTATAAAAGTCCTCTAAGAAAATAAAGAAACTTGTTATATGTGTCAAAGAAACTGGCCCTTGTGATCATGCTGTATTTTTGTGGGAAGTTTGTTTTGTGTTACTGATTTTTGAAAATCTATCCTGTTCCATTGGTACAGTTCTATTGCATCTTAACAATGTGGGGAGCAACAGTGTCAACCGGCCAGACCCTCCAGAGCTCCTGGGGACTAGACCACCAACCAAAGAATACACATGTAGAGACCCAGAGCTCTGTCCACATATGTGGCCTTGTTGGTCATCAGTGGGAGAAGAGGCCCTTGAACCTGAGTGGGTTCGATGCCCCAGTGTCAGGAAATGCCAGGGTGGAAAGGCAGGAGTTGGTGGATGGGTGGAGGATCACCCTCATAGAGTCAGAGGGTGAGGGTATAGAATAGGGGGTTTTGGGAGGGGAGGCCTGGAAAGGGCCTGAGATAGCCCTGAGATTTATTTACATTTGAAATGTAAATAAATAAAATATCCAATAAAAGAAAAATATTCTGGTGAACTTAATTTATAATGCCTATGTCAATAGATTAATACAAAACAAAACAAAATAACCAAAAACCAAATAAACAAAAAAGAATGGGCCATAGTTTTAATTATAGTGAAAGTCATCTTCAATAAAATGTGAAAGCCCACAGTATTTTGTTCAAGGGAAAAAAGGTTTACCTTGGCTCACAGTTTAAGCGATTGAGTTGATCATGGTAGAGAAGGCATAGTGGTATGAAAATGGTATATCTGGGACACTGGAAGCATGAAGTTGCTGGTCCAGAAGCAATATATAGTCTGGAACTAGGGTCACGGTATTCCCCTAAATCCTGCCTATAAAGGCCCTGCATCTACCAGGTAGAACCCATATCCAAAAGGCTCCGTAGCCCTTTTAAGCAGTACCAGTAGATAATGATCAGGTAGGGGTAATTTACACTGAAATTATAACACTCTACTTCCATCCTTCATCGGGTCATGGCCATTTCATTCTGTAAAATGCATTGGGCACAACCACAAAAATCCCATAGCTTTAACAGCTCCAATATTGTTTTAAAGTCCAAAGTGTTTTTTGAGACTCATGATGATCTCATAACTGTGAGGTCCACTAATATAGAATATAGAGTTGTATACTTACAATATACAGTGCTACAGATTAAACATTCCCACTATAAAAGAGAGGAATGCACCTGGAGGGCATCAATGGGAGAAGAGGCCCTTGGTCCTGTGAAGGCTCGATGCCCCAGTGTAGGGAAATGCCAGGGCCATGAGGTGGGAGTGGGTGGGTAGGTGGGTGAACACCCTCACAGAAACAGGGGGAGGGGGATGGGATAGGGAGTTTGTGCAGGGGAAACTGGGAAAGGGGATAACATTTGAAATGTAAATAAAGAAAATAGCCAATAAAAAAATAAAATAAATAAATAAAAGGGAAGAATGGAGCATAGCAAGGGAAGACCAAACCAAACATCACAATCAGCAAACCTTTCCAACCTTGCAGTTCCAGGTCTGGCCTCTTGAACGAATGATAATATTGTCCAGACTCCCAAGAGTTTTGAGTAACATTGCCACCTTTCCAGTCTGTTCCTGGGTCACATATGGTTCCTCTCTTGTGCTGACTCAATTTGGTCTTTGCCGTTTTTCCTCAGTAGATGTCTCATATTCTGACATTCCAACATGCTTGGATTTCCACTATAGTCTAGGTTCTATCTGCCTTACATCACATACAACCCCAAGCATAACACATGTTGCCTGATCTCAGCAGATTTCTGGAATGCTAGCGTCTGTGGCTCTATGATTCTTGTGCTCTGCAGGGCTTGAAAGCAAGCACTATGTGAGAAAACTTATCCTGTTATCCGGGATGCTCAGGGTTGTAGCCTATCGAGATTGCTTGGGGGATGGAGGCAAAGGTACCCATTGCCAAGAGTGATGACTTGGATGTGGTGGAGAAAAAAAGGAACAATGTTCAAGTGTTTGCTAGCACTCCTTTTCACAAATGAGTGAGTGGGTGAGGGAATGAGTAAATAAATAAGCATAGTTTGCTTTGCTTGGACTGTGACTACAGTGGCTAAGTGCCTGTACAATTGAACTTTGGAAAATGTTTTCTTAGGCATCAGTTCTCAAGTAGAGAATTATCATGAAGGCCACCTCTGGACTCTTTACAGGCACTATTCTTTCAAATAAACGTTTTCCAAATGGGTCTTCAGTTTTACAGCTGGAAGCCTTTGATGGGTGGACTCTAGCTCACGAGGCACTATTCTTCTCCGTGCACTGTAAAGTGTGCTGGATTTCAGTTTCCGCCTTTAACAAGTATAGATGCAGTCTGTTGCACCTTGCAAGCTATGCCTGCAACTTTAATGATGTTCTTGCTCCTTTCCCAGGAAAGTGCATGTTTTCCTTTTCCTCTATGTTTTGTTCTTTCATTATAAAATGGCACAAGTCATACCAGAACCTGAATGATAGGTTGCCTTGAAACATCCTCAGTCAAACAAATTAGTCTATCGCTTTAGAATTTAAATTCACTGAAACTTTCAGGACCTGGCATATTATAGCCAGATGCTATGGCAGACTGAAACATGAATGACCTCATGTCAACTTCTGATAGTCTTTGTTCCTCTTTGAATTCTTATGAGCCCCAAAACATGTCTATTGGACACTTACTATTCATCTAGTCTAAAAGAAATATGCTCCACTTATGTCACCGCCAACATTTTGATTAACATTCTGCCTGCCTGCTCTTTCTTCAGAGGGAATATTAACCTCTGCTTACTATATCCTACCATTTCTTTAACAGGAGGCTTTAACTTCTTCCATTTTCTTCTCACAAACCAATCCTAAAGTTAGTGTTTGAGCTTCCTCTTTGGTTGCTGGAACAGATACCAGGACCAAAAGAACTTAGTGGAAGAAAGATTTAATTTAGCTTATTCCTTGAGATCATACTCCATCATTGAGGTAAGTCAGGGCATGGATTCAAGAAGAAACATGGAGGAATGCTGCTTCGTGGCTCACTCCCTCACTCATGTATAGCTAGCTTTCATATGCAGCACAGAACTACCATCCCACAGGGGGCTATGCTGTCCTCATCAATCAATAATCAAGACAACCACCTTTCACAGACATACCTATGGGTCAGTCTGATCTAGGCCATTCCTTAATGGACACTTTCTTCTGATGTGACTCTAGGCTATGCCAAATTGGCAGTAAAAGTTATCTCAAACAGCCAGTTATAGTCAGGTTTGCCATAGCAACAGCCCTACATTTTCCTATCAATTGTACATATTGAATACTTTTCTTTTTTGTCCAGGGTAAATAAGTGAAAGAAACAACTGAAGGAGGAAAGACTTTGTTTGGGCCGAAGGTTTGAATGCGTGCAGTCTATGCTGGTGGGGAAAGTGTGTCAGTTGGAAAGACTGTGGCCAGGCCATACTAACATGAGGAGTCAGTCAGGAAGCAAAGCCAAAACTTGTTGAGATTTTTGGTGTTGTATTAGAATCCAGGCCACTGGCTGCTGAAGTCATGTCTATCTGGAGCTGTGTCTCTCCCCACTCTCATAGCTAATTCTACATGAAAGCCCCAGGTTAACAAGTTTCTACTATAAAAAGCTACCAGTGGACACCCTGCAGGATGGATACTGGCTGAATTAGGGAGTTTATGGCTGCAATGAAGTGCTGTGACCAAAAGCCAAGCTGGGGAGGAAACGGTATATTTGGCTTAGTTTTCCACATTGCTAAGCCAGTACTGAAGGGGGTCAAAACAGGAACTCAAGCATGGCAGGATCCTGGAGGCAGAAGCTCATGCAGAGGCCATAGAGGGATGTTGCTTACTGGCTTGCTTCTCTTGGCTTGCTCAGCCTGCTTTCTTATAGAACCCAGGACTACCAGCCTAGAAATGGCACCAACCTGGACTGGCCCTCCCTCATTGATCACTAACTGAGAAAAAGTCTTATAGTTGGATCTCATGGAGGCATCTCCTCAACTGAAGTTCCTTTCTTTTTGATAGCTCTAACTTAGGTCAAGTTAACACACAAAACAAGCCAGTGCTGGTACACATTCATTAAATGGGCCCTTTCTTCACACATCCCCTCCTATCCTGAAGGCAACGTATTCCTTTTTCCAAATACAAAACTCTCCTATCCTCTTGCAAGCTGAAAGGAGGGAAAGCCTGATAATAAAGTGAATGCCATGGCCTTCTCATTCAACAGGTGGTATGAAACTTCCTTAGAATCTTATAAGAAGAGATCCTCACTCTGACACAGTTGTCTGAATTTATCTCAGAGCCTCTAAAACACTTCTATCTGTCTGTTTAAGAAGTTAATAATTCTAATGAATTTCTTACCCAAAAGGACAATATGCCTCAGTGTCCCCTTTGAACTTCAAATCCCAAATGTCACGACTTTTTTCAATATCAAACCTACTTGAAACATAGAGTTTTAGCTTGTGTTTATTCTATGAGTTTATATTGTATGTTTTTTCTCAGTTCTGTGTACTTAGGAAATAGTCTGTACCTGTACATATGAACATAATTTCACCATTTGGGCTGGTGAAATATATCCCCCTCTATGTTTTCAAAGACTTAACGAGCCTGTTTTTCATATTAAAACTGAAATATAGAATGTATGTTTTAAATTTGATTAGTTATTTTTTTAAAAAAGGTCTCAATAAGTATCCATGGTTAGCCTGAAACTGGCTATGTAGACGAGGCCTGCCTTGAATTCAGAAATACACCTGGCTCTGTCTCCTGAGTGTAGTTATTAAAAACATGAACTACTATGTCTGACAATCATATTTTATAACTGTATTGCACTAAGTTTAGGTGAGTGCATTTTAAATATTCAATAGTCATTTGTGGCTCATGACCACAGTATGAAGGGCAGGCCTTTTAGACAGATAATGCTGGAATCACATTCATATATTCTCTCTCTCTCTCTCTCTCTCTCTCTCTCTCTCTCTCTCTCTCTCTCTCTCTCACCTCTTACTGTACTCTATCTTGCCTTGTTATTTATTATCTGTCTTCCCCACTAGTTGTAAAATCTATAATATTTATGATGAGTTGTCTGTATTGTTTATCACTCCCTAGGAATAGTCTCAGAACTATACTGGTGAACAAGAATAATATGTTTTTATCCCGACATCATGGTATATGACTGTAATCTCAGCACACAGAAAGTAGATGCAAGAGGATTAGGAGTTCAAGGTCATCCTAAGATACATAGCCAGTCCAAAACCAAGTTGGGTTAAATGAGACCTTGTAAAAATTCTCACATCAGAGAGAAATAAATCTTTAAAGGATAAAGAAATGTTTAATTTTCTCTAATTTGTTAGTGTTAAAAAAGAAAATTGAAATGAAACCTAACCAGATAGCCACTGGGTTTTAGGATTGGGCTAATGGCCTACCTTATCTCATTATTTATAAAATAAAGTTTAAATACTAGTTTTGAGGATAATATAGTAAATACTTTTGTGATTATACCATACAGTCTTTAATCTGTGCAGAACTAGGTTGTAAAGGCTTCAATTTTAATGATGGAAGCCCACATAGTCCAAAATTCATGTACTTCAGCTTTTATTTTATTTTAATTCTAAAGAAGTGATCAAAAGACACTGAATAAATTAGATCCAGAGATAATGGATTAAAAACTGATGTATCTGGTCTCTTAGTATATGATTTTTATATCAAAGCACAATGACATCTGTGTGCATGTTTACATAGGAATGGGCACATACAAATGAAGTAAGAGTGACATTTATATGGACCTCTGAGATCCATATTATTTTTTTATATACTCAGATACAGTATGTTGTTGCCTACATTACTACATTTATACTTAATACTAGTTTTGTTATTCATATTTATGTCAGTTGATTTTGATACTGTTCTATTGAAATAAATATAGATGATATCTAAAATTCTGTAAATAAGGAGTTTCCATGTTAGTATTGCTTAATGTAAAGAGACATGTACTTGGCACACTTAAGCAATATTATTATTACAGAGATTTTTTTTCTGTAATAGTGTTTACAGAAATGTATGTCTCAAGTACATTATGCTAGAAGATGAGATGAGTTCAGCTAAGTTTGCCATATCAGCTGTAACGTAAACTCAAATTTTCCCTGGAAGCTTTTCCTAAACTAAGCTATAGACTTTTTTCTCCAATCATGATAAGAGAGTAAATAATTTGTAGTTCAAATGTTGAGCTTCTTTGACCTTTTATCTGATTTAAGTGATTGTTTTTTAATGGGAGTCCTTTGGGGAAATCAATTGCCTTGATTCTCTAAATGATTTTGATCTCAGTGTAGGAGGAGTTAGGCTCACCAGGCTTATTCAGGTCAGGTGGCTTTGAAATGCATTAGTGACCTGAGGCCTGGTTCAGCAATTTGCTGTTTTGGCCCAAACCTACTTTCCTACAGGTAAGCACTGTAGGCTTTATATCAGTACTGCAGTACTCATTCTGAATACTTGATGTCTTCTAGTGATACCCTAGGATGTAGGAGTGGGTAAAACTGGAAATGTAAATGTCTAGCATTCTAGAAATGGTACAAACCCCATTGGATAGGTTACTGTGATGGTTTATATATGCTTGGCCAGGGAGTGGCATTATTAGGAGGTGTGGCCTTGTTGGAGTAGATATGTCCTTGTGGGGTGGGCTTAAGACCCTCATCCTAGCTGCCTGGAAGTCAGCCTTTCACTAGCAGCCTTCAGATGAAGATGTAGAACTCTCAGCTCTGCCTGCACCATGCCTACCTAGATGCTGCCCTGCTCCTACCTTGGTGATAATGGACTGAACCTATGAACCTGTAAGCCAGCCCCAATGAAATATTGTCCTAATAAGAGTTGCCTTGGTCATGGCGTCTAAAACCCTAAGACAATTATTCTCATTTCCGAATGTGTTCAGAAGGTGCAAGCTTTTATCAGACTTCTGAAGATCAACTTCTTTTAGCTTTTAAATTTAGGTTATAAATTTCAGGCATAATTTTAGTTGATTATTTAAAGCAACAGAAGATTTACAAGTGAGAAATATTATGCCTGGCATTAGGAAGATGATGGATGTAAATAAGGAACCTAAGAAAATAATGGGCACAATTAAGGTGAGGTATTCATCTATTAGTATAAGAATTTAGGAGGACAGATTTTATTCCCAAAAGATGGGACACCTAAGGGAGTAATGATGGTATGTCTTATAGGAAATGTGTGTTAAAACATGAGCAGTTACTAGAATTTCACCCTACAAAGACATCTTGTACTAGAGAATGCATATATGCCTTAAAAGGATAAATAGAAGAATCTTGTTGGGAATATTTTATTTTATTACATTGGTGAGAGTAGTTCTATTGTGTGTACAAGGTTGAGGGACACTATCAATGTGAACTGAGGCTGGGAAGAGGGGAGGAAAGCTGGTAGTGAGGTGAAAGAATTCAGTTTCCTCAGATGTTATTTAGTAGGCTGTTGAATAATGCCAGTAGATGTTGCACTGATCCACTCTGTTATTTATGGTGTTGCTCCGTTTTCCTGACATGTCCTTAGGATTCCATCTTGCACGGAGCCTCTCAGAAGTATAAATAACTCTTAATAATGATTGGGGAAAAGATAAAAAGGAAAGATAGAGGTCATATCAAGCTTATAAGGGAATTTACATCTAACCTTGTCACCGATTTGGTTATTTGGCTTATATATAGAAAATATATTTAGGTTTTACCAACAAGATAAATTTGACAGGAATAGATGTATAGTCCTGTATTTAGTTCATAAAAGCCACTTTCAAAGTGCTGAATAGATTTTTACAGTAAACAAAGAAGAAGAATAATTTATTTGACTGTAAACTAGATAAGGAGTAACATGACTGCTGAAAAACAATAGCAACAATAAATACTGTTGAACCTTCAGGGAGGTGGTCATGTTAACTGAAGTTGGTAGATGAATTGATAAAAACTGTCCCAAATTAATCATTAAATCTATATTACTACTATATTCACAAATTATTCTAGTGATATATGAAGTTGAGTTGTAGAGCTCTTTGACAGGGATCTGTCTGATTTAGTTATACTTGCCAAAGAAGAGAGGTATGCAGATCAGAAAGAAATACTCCATAGATGTGATCACTTCTAAGCTATGACTTCTGACTGTTTTGGAATAAGACAAGAGTTTTAGTTTAGATCTTCTCTGGATGTTTGACAGCTGCCAGTGCTGATGAGCTTTTGTTGTGTTGTTAGTCATGGTCTCGAAGAGGAGAGATACAAAGTCCAAAGTATCTATCTAATCTTCATCTCTTGTCTGTTGGAAGAACTCATGAGAACCTTTTGTATAGTGTGATTATATATATATATATATATACTTCAGCTTTGGGTAGTTTGTAAGGTTGCAGGCAGAAGCCAAATTCTTAGACATCCTGTGGAAAGTTTTCTTCATTCATTAGTATTACTTGCAAACAGGAACAGAATGTATTTAGTGTTTCTAAGTGGCCCAGAGATTTTTTTTCTCCAAGAGATACACTCAAATACAGTCATAGTAGTTATGAAACACTAGGGTTGTCTTCAGACTTCCTGGCCTGAATGTCAACAGTTTGGACTAAGTGATCTGTAGCTTAATGACCTATCACTTGTCTTCATCCCCAGGGGACATTTGATAACATCTACAGATACTTTTGGATGTTAGAACTGTAGCAGGTACATGGTAGTGGATGTAATTCACTGGCTTGCTATGGATAAAAGCTGTGGATGTTGTAAACAATTCTATGTAGGCTCTCTTATAAACACAGGGCAGAGTATACCACTAACTGCTACTTGTGCAGAATATGAGAAACTTGTGACTCAGGATAGTTTAAGAATGATTTATTTTTTCTAAGGGCAAGTCTCTGTGTTTCTATTTAATCAGTCATTTTATTTGTTTTCAAGTCTATTTTAAATTCTCTTTGAAGATATAAAGATGTATCACATTAAATATGATGCTAGACTCTAGAGTCACTTCTGGATATCTTTAAGTAAAGTTTGTCCAATTTCAAGTTAATTCTCCCACTGAAAGAATACTAATCAAGATGAGATTTCTAGCTAGTTGATGTTTGTGTCTTTAACCCATTGAAAAGCTTTATTAATTCATATTGGATGAGAGGTTAATCTGACATTAGGAAGAGTCAGACTCAGAGAACATTTAAAACACATAATTCAGTTTTATTATGTTCAAGAACACAGTTCTCTTTTGTGGAGGAAATTCAGGGAGAGAAAGGTAGGCTGTCTATCTTTAGGAACTTATTTTTCTGCATACACACAATCACTTATAATTAGCCATTCATTGTTTGGGTGCAAACACTGCTGTTAAAGTGGCGATTGAACCAGTGCTCTCATTTACTCTTCAGCACAAGCATTATTTGCACTATTGATTTGCTAACGAATCTATTTTATATTATAATGGTGTGAGTGTAAAGCCTGCCCAGCGCTTCTAAAATACAGTAAATCCTTAGAGTCCTTAAAGATGACACACAACACCCTATTTTTTCACTTTGCTTTCATTAAGCTAAGAGATTCATAGACAGCAGTCACCCTTGTAATATGTTGAAGCTTTGATTTAAATTTAACTTCATAAGGTATCTCTCAGAGATGTTCACACTTTTAATGATATCTGGCAAGCCTGGCATCTAATGAAAGTTTTTTTTTAAAGTAATAAGAAAGAAGAGAAGCATTGGAATATGCTCAAGTTGGAAACCGAAATCATTTTGGATAAATGGATCAGATTAGAGATTGCCCTGGTTACTGATTGCAGCTATTAGGTAGTCCCCTCATGTAGGAGAGCCAGCTATTGATTTTTGAATTTGAATTTCTTTCTAAATAATTGATTTTTTCTGTTAGGATCCCTATCTCAGCTTATAAAACTTAGAGGAAAGGGAAGTCCCTCTTATTTCAGCAGCTGTCTGGTGTTTCAATTAATTTTCTTAACCTTGCTAACCTAGAAATGAGTCACATAGAGTATTCATAGAACACATACAATTAATGAGTCCCATTGTGTACACATGTAGTGAAAATGTGCTTCAGTCACACTCAATGTTTGATAGATTTACTTTAAATAGCTCATTTCCAATATTTAGTTCCTAGAATCTTGCTTTTATTTCTGTATTCATATATTTTTCATTATTCCACTACCCACAGCGAAAAGCATGCATGGAACACTGGCTTAAATTTAAATATAAGCTATGTGAAAGAAATAAACACATATTGAATTCCATCACTTTATTAACGTATTAGATTAAGAACTATTCTATGGATAAATTGGAAAGCTTTATTTAAATGTCAACTAAGTGATATACACACCAACCCCAGGTTCCATGTGTCTCAGAGCAAATACACTCTGGATCAGCTGGACATCACTCTGGGTGCTTTGTTAACTGAATTTAGGTTTATGTGATAATCTGTTAGAATTACTTGCCTGACAGATGGCAGGGTAGTTCTATAACTACAAGTTAAGTTTGCCTACAGATAATACAATTACTACAAAGGCTGAAGTCTTCAAAAACGAGCTTCTGGCAATTGGGATGTTTTGCAACATTGTGCATTAACATCTCTGAAGTTCCACAGAGCTTCAGTGTATGGAGCTGATGCTAGGGGTGTGTTATAGGATATGATGGAATAAAGTATTATCACATGACTTAAATTCATGTCCTCCACTCCAGGTAGAGTAGACGGAATGTTCCAGCCCTCTAATTACATGTTTGGTCATTTTGTTGGACAACCTCCATGCTGAAGCTGCAGTCACCTCATTATTAAAACAAAAGTATTCCCAATCTCTGGAAGTTTCAAGCAAATTTGAAACATCTAGTCAGAAACTCAAGACAAAAATTAGATAATTACTTTACTGTGTCCCAAGCATATATTATAAACAAACAAATTGGATTTGATGGGTTTTTATTCTATGCTAACAATATGGTAGTTATTATCCTAATCATAAACCAATTAAAAGATATCTACCTGCGAGAGCGTAATTACAATGAAAGTCTTGAGGTGGGTAGAAGGCATTTATAATAGCCAAATAAGGAAACGACTACCATCAGGATTTTAAAATATTGTGAGAGTTATTAAAAAAAAAAACACATAGGAGGGACTAGGGATGAGGTTAGAATTTCGAAGGCAATGGTTTACTTCAGAAATCTTCTGTAGAGTCAAGGAGTGAGCGAGTGAGCTATGAGAATGTTTGGCAGGAAGCTGTTTCAGTAATGAGGACTAGCTCTTGAGACAAAAGAGTGTTTACATTTTGGTATAGCCACAAAGAACAGAATGTTTTAAATAGCTTTTCAAATGCTGACTGAATTTGTATAATAGAGTAAGATCTTAGAATGAAATCAGTTTGCTGTAAAATAAGACCAGGAGGAAATCTTTTTGTTTCAAAGCCATTGGATCTTCTAATGACAAAGAACTAACAAAGTCCAGAGTTTATCCTGGAGGCTATTGGCCTTAGGTATTGTTCAAGCTTTAGGTTATTCATTTCATTTTTGCCATGGTTCTTATACTAAAGAAAATAATTTTATATATTGAACTACTAAGATTTATAAGTTTTGAGGGAAATTTCGCCTATAAGCAGAGCTATGTTTATTGCAACAAATCTGTGACTCACTTTTGAAAGTCCAAGCTGGAGAGGAAGAAAAACCAAGTTTAAAGCAGAAACTCTGGTTATGTATACTCAAAATTTCATGAAAAATCTTGTAATGCAACATATCTTAAAGATTAAGTTATTCTATAGCCATTAAAATACAAAGAAACACCCATTCAACTCATTGACCCTGGAAAGGGCAAGCTGGCACCCACATAGAATCTTCAGCTCTACCTTCTAGTGTCTGTAAGGTAAGGTACTCTGCTGCAGGCTACCAAAACATAAAGATAAATACAATCTCATCTAAGCCACAAAACCTTTGATATGATTATATATCAAAGGGCAATCTCGGGCAATACTCGCACAAAGCCCATGGGAATAACCAACCAATGTCTGATTTGATTTAAGGCCCAGTCAAGAAGACACTCATACCTGGTACTGGTTAATGATCAAGAACCAGAGGCTAGATACCACAGAGAATTATGGCAAAACCAATTAATACTGGTATAAAAGGTAATAAATAAGGTAGCAATAAAATGACTTCCAATGCTATTTTGCTGTACTCCTATATCAGTGCCAAACTCAGCCATTATCAGAAAAGCTTCCTCCTGTAGCAGATAGGAACAAATCTAGACACCTACATCCATATATTATACAGAGAGTGAGACCTAGGAGCACATAGCTCTAAATGGGATATCTCCATCAAATTTCTCTCCTCAGAGCTCAGGGAATCCTGTGGCAGAAGAAGAAGAAGAAGAAGAAGAAGAAGAAGAAGAAGAAGAAGAAGAAGAAGAAGAAGAAGAAGAAGAAGAAGAAGAAGAAGAAGAAGAAGAAGAAGAAGAAGAAGAAGAAGAAGAAGAAGAAGAAGAAGAAGAAGAAGAAGAAGAAGAAGAAGAAGAAGAAGAAGAAGAAACAGAGTTCAAAAGTCAGAGGGGATGAAAGACATTGGGAGAACAAGGTCATCTAAATCAACTGAACAAAGCTCATACCAACTCAAAGGGACTAAAGCAACAAACACTATGCCTATACAGATCTACACCAGGTCCTTTGAGTATATAGTTTTCAGCTTATACTTTTATGGGCCTCCTGCGTGTGTGAACAAGTGAGTCTCTGATTCGTGAGACTTCTTTTGATGCCTCTTTCCTCTGTTGGCTGTCTTTGTCTAATTTCAGTGTGATAGTTTTGTCTTATCTTATTAATACACACACACACATACACTCTAAAATAGGGTATTTTGAAGGCCTTCCTCATAGACAGTAATATTCTTTTGTTTGTTTTGTTGAATGGGTAAATAAATCTTGTATTTTAAGAATAAACATGCCTTACTTTATTGTATTATCTTGCTCTGCATGACAAATCTGAATATAAAATGTGAGGCATTAATGAACTATGGAAGAACTGCAGCATATTAGAGAATATCCTTTTTTTATTAGCTTTAGCACAGAATTAAATATATATATCCACATATTCTGTCCCAAGAAACAGTTGGTTTAAAACTTCCTGATATATATATGAGAGAGAGGATTAATGCATACAATAGCAAAAGAGTTCAAAATCTCAATACCAAAAGAAATAATAAAAATGATTTACATTACCAAAGAGTTTTGAAAAGAAGAAATGCAAATACCTAGGAGTAAAAGTAACTTTTAATCAGTTGGTGTAAACATAATTTTGGAGGCTTACTGCTGAATAAGTTAGTCCGTCCGTTCTAGCTCTTGCTGAACTCTGACTGGCTGGCTGGCTCAACTCAGTTGTTCTAACTCAAACTCCTCTCTAAATTGACTGATTCAATCTGGTTTCTTTTAGCTTCTCACTGAATTTCTTTGCTTGGCTCCAATCTCTGGCATTTTGTTCTAATCTTCTTATTCTCTGGTTTCAACTGTGTCTGTTGCACAAACTGAATAGAACTGAACTTAATTCCATTGTACTGTCTCCTGCACTGACTGACTAAACTGAACTCAACTGACCGAACCTAACTTGACCTGAATTCAGTTCCACTGCCTGCATTCAATTGCACTGATTCTCAATTTTTAACTCTGAGCTGCATCACACTTATTGCTTCGAACTCAATTGACTGACTAGAACCCAGAGATTTGCATGCCTGTCTCCTGAGTGCTGGGATTAAAGGTGTGTACAACCATGCCTGGACAGAAGCTTTTCTTTACCTGAAACTTGCTCTATGCCAGGCTGGCCTGGAAATCAGAGGTTGGCATACCTCTGTCACCTGGGATTAAAGGTGTGTCTATATTCTAACTGAGCCAAACAGACCTAGAAGGTCTTTGAATACGATCCCTTGCCAGCGCTACCATGTTGTTGGATTACAATTCCACTTAGAAAACACAGTATCTTTAGGCATCAGAAAAAATGAAGCTATAAACCCTTTTATTATTCCACCTTATCTACTAAGAATAGATATGATCAAAGAATGCAAATGATGATAAACACTAGCATGGTTGTGTGATAAGGAGAATCCTTACAAACTGTTAGTAGAAGTATAAACTAGTGTAATTTCTTTGCAAAGAACTCTAGATGATTAAAGAGATTTTTAAAAATAAGCTACTTTTATATGAACTAGTTATGCCACTTCTGGGTGAGTACTCAAAGGACTTGTTATCATTCTTTGAAGACATGTGCTCTTCCAGGTTCATTGTTGCTCTATTAAGAGTTGGTAAGTGGAAACAGGCAAGATATCCATCAACTGAAGAATGGATAATGAAAACACAGTTTAAATATACAATGGAGTTTTATTTAGCTGCAAAGAAAAGTAAAATTATGTATATGAAGATAAAGTAATAAAAGTGGGAAGAAAGATAATGTGTGAGATAGTTAATATATTCATTCACTAAAGAAAACTGTAACATGTATGAACTCTCTCATATTCAGATACTACCTTCAACTCTGTGTTTACTTGTTTAACTTCGAATAACTGTGGGAACCTGGAGGCTAGAAACTGTACATACGTGGGAATTCTTAAGGAGAGGAAAACAGTAGAAACACTTAAAAGAGAAGTAGAGAATGAGGTGATAACATTTAATCATGGAGTGGGGTGTGGAGTTTGGGGAAATGAGAGGGCTAGAGTGGGTGTATTAACTGAAAATGAATGATGTATGTGAAAGCAATATAGAAATCTATTACCTTGAAATGCAAATAAAAGAATAAAAAGTAGAAATAAAGGAGCTGTTCTGCATGGCTAAACACTGTTGCTCCAAGAAGCAGTATAATCTACTGGTTACTGTCAGTTTTCACCCTTTTCCTGATCCCTGTACCCTGCTCATTTCCTCTTGCCCCCTAGTGACCATTCAAGTGTTCACGCTGATATCACTTTAGTGTTCACATATGAGTAACAAAATGTGGTAGTTTTAGTCTCTACAGGGTTTATTTCACGCAATCAAAGATCCTCCACTTCTACCCATTTTATAAGAAGTTGTCTCTGTAGATATCTACTCCAACAAATTCAATAAAACTGTTTTAGAACTTGGCTTTGGAAAAAGGCTTTTTTGATTGCAGCAATACATTCTTTATTTATGACATGTTCCCATTACTAGAGGATAAATTTTACTTTGGAAAAATTTTTAGAAAAATAAGTCAGTTGAATGTATATATGAAATGGAAAAGTTGACTTAATAAATTTTAATATTGGTAAAAAAATGGATGTGCTTTACTTGGTTATAAGGCTTTAAATTGGTTTCTAAAACAGTTATAACTTGGCCTTACCATGTGAAGGGCTTAGAATCTTCTATACATAATGGCCTGCAGCATAAGAACATTTGGCATTTTGGTAAAATAATCAGACATGTTATACTTAAAATCAGTTTTATCAATATAAGAAAGCAATATAATTTACAAAGATATCTATACAATGTAGTTGAGTCTTGCTATGCTCATTTAAAAGCTGGATACTTCTTTTATGGAACAATTAATTAATCAAAATAATTGAATACTTCAATAAAAGTTCAGATCTTACTGCAGTATATACGTAATTATATATCTGGTACTTAGGTTTTTTAGTTCCAGAGCTAATTAATTTTAGTTGATGTGTTTTTCATCAGTTAGAAGAGAACCACTCTTCATTTTTCTTAAAGTTACTAGCATATACTGTTATCAATCCCATGTTTCAATTACTAAGACTGAAGGATGGGAACTTCTTTTCCTTCCAATTTTACAAGGATGTAAAATTCGATTAATTTACTCATAAATTTACTTTGTGTCATCTCTCTGTCAACTAGGATGCTAACGAATTCATAGAGAATATTATGGTCAAACTGCATTAGATATACTGTGGTATTCAGTTAAAATTGTAAATAAGAAGGAGAGGAGACAAGACCACATTTGCAGTTCTTTATCTCATTGATAAGAGTTTAAAATCAGACTCAGTACCATGCAGTTTTTGTCACAATTGCTCTGTAGTATGGCTTGAGGTCAGGGATAGTGATTCCACCAGAAGTTCTTTTATTGTTGAGAATAGTTTTCACTATCCTGGCTTTTTGTTATTCCAGTTGAATTTGCAAATTGCTCTTTCTAACTCTATGAAGAATTGAGTTGGAATTTTAATGGGGATTGCATTGAATCTGTAGATTGATTTCAATAAGATGGCCATTTTTACTATATTAATCCTGCCAATCCATGAGCTTGGGAGATCTTTCTATCATCTGAGATCTTCTTCGATTTGAAGTTCTTGTCATACATGTCTTTCACAAGCTTAGTTAGAGTCACACCAAGATATTTTATATTTTATATTATTTGTGACTATTGTGAAGGGTGTGTTTCCCTAATTTTTTTTCTCAGCCTGCTTATCCTTTGAGTAGAGGAAGGTCAGTGATTTGTTTGAGTTAATTTTATATCCAGCCACTTTGCTGAAGTTGTTTATCAGGTTTAGGAGTTCTCTGGTGGAATTTTTGAGGTCATTTAAGTATACTATCATATCATCTGCAAATAGTGATAATTTGACTTCTTCCTTTCCAATTTGTATCCATTTGACCTCCTTTTGTTGTCTTATTGCTATGGCTAGGACTTTGAGTACTATATTGAATAGGTAGGGAGAGAGTGGGCAGCTTCAAGTTTCTCTCCATTTAGTTTGATGTTGGCTACTGGTTTGCTGTATATTGCTTTTACTATGTTTAGGTATGGGTCTTGAATTCTTGATATTTTTAAGACTTTTACCATGAAGAGGTGTTGGATTTTGTCAAATGCTATCTCAGCATCTAATGAAATGATCATGTGGTTTTTATTTTTTTTTTTGAGTTTGTTTATGTAGTGTTTTACATTGATGGATTTCCTTATATTGAACCATCCCTGGGAAATGCAAATCAAAACAACCCTGTGTTTCCAGTTGACACCTGTCAGAATGGCTAAGATCAAAAATTCAGATGCTGGCAAGGACGTGGAGAAAGAAGAACACTCCTTCATTGCTGGTGTGATTGCAAGCTGGTACAACCACTCTGGAAACCAGTTTGGCGACTTTACATAGTACTACCTGAGGGCCTTTACCATTACACTACCAGCAGCTATACCACTCTTGGGCATATACCCAGAAGATGCTCCAACATGTATTAAGGACACATGCTCCACTATGTTCATAGTAACCATATTTGTAATAGCCAGAAGCAGGAAAGAACCCAGATGTCCCTCGACAGAGGAATGGATACAGATAATGTGGTACATTTACACAATGGAGTACTACTCAGCTGTAAAAAACAATGAATTCATGAAATTCTTAGGCAAATGAATGGAACTAGAAAATATCATCCTGAATGAGGTTACCCAATCACAAAAAAAATGCACATGGTATGCACTCACTGATAAGTGGATATTAGCTCAGAAGCTTGTAAAACCCAGGCTTAAACTCACAGAATACATGAAGCTCAAGAAGAAAGACCAAAGTAGATACTTGGGTCCTTCTTAGAAGGGGGAACAAAATATTCATTGGTGGAGACACAGACAAAGTGTGGAGCAGAGACTGAAGGGAAGGCCATCCAGAGACTTTCCCACCTGGGAATTCATCCCATATATAGTTATCAAACCCAGACACTATTGTGGATGGCAAGAAGTGCTTTCTGACAAGAGCCTGATATAGCTGTCTTCTGAGAGGCTCTGCCATTGCCTGACAAATACTGAAGTGGATGTTAACAGCCATCTATTGGACTTAGTATGGGTGTCCCCAATGGAGGAGTTAGAGAAAGGACTAAAGGAGCTGAAGGGGTTTGCAGCCCCATAGGAGGAACAACAACATGAAACAACCAGTACCCCCAGATCTCCCAGGGACTAAATCATCAACCAAAGAGTACACATGGTGGGACTTATGGTTCTAGCTGCATATGTAGCAGAGGATACCCTTGTTGGACATCAATGGGAGGAGAGGTCCTTCATCCTGTGAAGGCTCCATGATCCAGTGTGGAGGAATTCCAGGACAGAAGCAGCAGTGGGTGGGTTGGTGAGCAGGGGGAGGAAGGAAGGGATATTGGGTTTCAGTGGGGAAACCAGGAAAGGGGATAATATTTGAAATGTGAATATATGAAATATTTAATAAAATGCAATCAGACTCAAAAGGGAGCATAAAGATAGTTTATTGAACTTAGAGAAAACAGCAGACAGGTGAGAGGAAACCTAGGTAGCAGCCAGAAAGAGGGAAGGGGGATGGAGGGAAGAAGGTAGGGAGACAGAGAGACAGAGAGAAAGAGAGAGAGAGAGAGAGAGAGAGAGAGAGAGAGAGAGAGAGAGAGAGAGAGAGAGAGAGAGAGGAAGAGAGAGGAAGAGAGAGAGGAAGAGAGAGGAAGAGAGAGAGGGAGGGAGGAAGAGAGAAAGAGAGAGAGGGAAGGAGACAGAGAGAAAGAGAGAGAGGGAAGGAGACAGAAAGAAAGAGAGAGAGGGAAGGAGACAGAAAGAAAGAGAGAGGGAGAGGGAGAGAAAGAGAGAGAGCATGCAGAAAAGTACAATTCTAATAGAACACAAGTAGTAACATTGCACAGCTGGGTACATAGGAGAGAACAAAGAACTGAGTTGCCTAGGTCTTTGTTCCTAATAGTTTTTGATTTTTTTTTTTTTAAAGAAACACAGTTGTCTTTCTTTCAGAGTGACATGTAAGTTGAACATAAAAGCAGTAAGCTGTGTTTTGGGACAACCAAGAATGGAATGTTTAGCTTTAATGTTATTTGGTTTAGCCTCTCAGTCAGCTAAGAGTTTCTCTGAGTGTATTAGAACCAAGAATGTGTCTAAGATAGGAAGGGATAACAGTTAATTTAACTCATTGTGGTTATTTTATCTTCACATTTTGCTAGTTGTGAGTCAGAGTAAAGTCCTTATCATTGGTTCATCTTAAATCTTATAATTAGTTACAAAAAGGTTGGGCAGTTTTAACATTCTCTGAAAGGCCATGGAGGCTTGTTTCTCATCTAGCTGTGGAAAGCTAGTTAGTACTTAACACAGAGTCACAAATAGCTCAGGAATTGTAGTATATGAAGTATCTATTTTTAAATAAATTAATTAATCTGTGCAGGTGGGACTTTGCATATGTGCTTGTCCAAGAATGAATGTGTCCAGCACAGAGGTTGAGAAAGGGTCTTTTCTTCAGACATTTTCTGTTGTACTGATGGTGTGTCTGCTGCTCCTGGCCTGTGGCTCTCTCTCTCCCTGGTGCTGAAGCCTGCGGGTAGGGCACGCATTGGTTAAAAAGGAGACAATGTATAAATGAGATATTTTATTGTAGGAAAGAGAAAATAGGCTGGTCAAGTAGAGAGAAGGAAAGGAGAGGAAGGAGAGGAGAAGAGAAGGAGAGAGAGAAAAGAGAGGAAGAAAGCAAGAGAGCAAGAAGGCAAGAGAGGAGAACAAAGAGCAGGAAAAGAGAGGAAACAAAGAACAAGAGAGAGGAGAGAAAGAGCAAGAGAAGAAAGAGGGCAGAAGAGGAACAAGGAGTAAGAGAGGAGAGAAAGAACAAGAGAGAGAAGAGACAAAGAGCAAAGGAAGGAGAAAAAGCAAGAGAGGGAGAAAGAACAAGAGAGTGACTTTTACTTGACTTTTATGTGAGTTCTGGGCAACTGAACCCTGGTCCTCTTGCTGGTGTGGCAAACACTCCATTGACAAAGTAAACTCTATACCCTCTTAAATTTTTAAAATTCCTTTTATATTGGGTCTTACTAACTCTTGGTTAGGGAATTTGTGTTGGAGAAAGCCTGTCTATGGCATCCTGAGGCATACGCATAGGGCTCCAGTGGAGACTGGAAGTGGATGGCTATAAAGGGCCCCTTTATTCCCTCTTTTGCTGCCTGGAATCCCATATCGCAGGGTCACATGTGGGTATCCTGTGCTGTCACCAACTGTTTTTCTTCACACAAATTTACTGCTATAGATAGTGGAGAAAGGACAGAGAACATATTGGGAATAACTGGGAAATTTTAAAATCAGCCTTGGAAGGTTTTTGTCTTTGTGAGCTTTAAAAGCCATGGGATTATTGTAAACAAATAGGTAAGTTGGAAGGATATAAGAGGTATTTACAGACTGATGACTTGGCCTGTAAGTGACAGCTTTCGAAGCTCTGGATCTTAGAGGAGGCTCAGACTGGTAATATAATTTGGGCTGATTTTGAAGAATACCCTGCTCTTCAAACATGGAATAGATTAGATATTGAGGAAAATTGAACTTGTGATAGTATTAGAATTCTGTTTTGAAGAGATAAATATAATAAGATTCATCAGAACAAGGAGAAGTCAAAGACAGAAAGAAAAGACAGGGAAAGAAACAATATTTAATCCCCATTTTTTTTTTAAAAAAATGACTTTACAATGAATGTGTTAAAGCTAGTTTTATCAGTCCTTTGATTAACTTATTCTCACTCTAACAAGATACCTAGGATAATTCATTTTAAAGGTAAAATAATTTTATTTGTATTTGGTTTCAGTCCATGATTGCATCATCCAGTTGGATCTGAGCCTGTGCCAAACAACACATATGGCAGGAAGCATGTAGCAAAAGAAGCTGGTCACACCATGGTGGTTTAAAAGCAAGGAGATTGAGACAGGAAATTTTCAGGACCCAGATGTCTCCATAAAGGGCATATTCCTTCTCACTTTCTCCATTCCATGTCCAGCTAGTTCTCCACAGTTCTGTAGAATGGTGACCATTCTTTAAGGTCTAAACCTTAAAAACTAACATTCAATTAAAAGTGAAAGATTATGAGTAATAAAAACAGAGGCTTCAGGAAAACATTAGTTATATCATGTGTGATATTTTTCATGAATATTGAGACTATGCTTGTATATGAAATATTCATAAAAGAGGCCTTAGAGATAGGTCTTATTTCTACTTAACCACATAAGAGTTTGAGAAATCACCCTTCCAATAGTGGCAATGACAAGGCCATGCAAACTAAATAATCACATCTCAATTTGGATCTTCATAAAGGGGAAGACATAGAGGAAAACTTCCCCCCATATTTGGAGAAACAAATAGGGAGAGAAAACTCAACATGTGCCAGAGTGAAAACTCATGAACAGATGCTTCTGTGAAACCTAGTACTGAGAAAGTAAAACTCATATTATAAAGGACAAACTCAAAGAGGATCCCAGTGGACTACTAGCTTGAGAGTTAAATTTATAAGGACCATAGCAACAGGGCGGCTTCTGTACTTTTGTGAGTTTACCTCAATAGGTCTTCACAAGAGAAAAGTTCTTGGCAAGGAGGAAAGAAAATGAACCATTTTGAAATGAACCAGAACATTTTATTTTACACACAAAACTCTTATGTCAAAATAGTCTACTTTTACTACAGATTAGTTCTATGAAGATCTTCTCAGCATCTAAACTGCATGCAATTAAGGAGATGATCAACTTTAGGCATTTATGGACAGCTATACAACTTATTATGGGTAGGAAGGACACTAAAGTATACCTAAGTAGTTAATGGCCCAAGAACACACACAAGCTCCCCTAAAGCCTGAGACCCAACCATGGGAGTATCCTATAACTTCCTGCTGCAGTGTTAACACCTTATTTTACTGTAGCTTCTATTAACTGATTGGAAAAACTGAATTGCACAAAGCTCCTATTACTACATGTTCACTTGTCAATAAAAAGTTTACAAGGGGCTTTCTCCCTGTTCCAGAGACAGCCTTAATTTCTTGTACAGTGCCAGTAGACAAAATAATGAAAGTTGGTTTCAACGGGTTTGGCCATATTGGGTTCCTGGTTATCAGGGCTGCATTCTGCTCTGCAGTTGGCAAAGTGGAGATTTTTGCCATCAAGGACCCCTTCATTTACCTTGACTACATGGTCTACATGTTCCAGTATGACTCTATACATGGCAAGTCAATGGCACAGTCAAGGCTGAGAATGAGAAGTTTGTCATTAACAGGAAACCCGTTACCATCTTCCAAGAGTGAGATCCTGCTAACATCAAATGGGGTGATGCTGGTGCTGAGTATATCATGAAGTCCACCGGTGTCTTCACAATCATGGAGAAGGCTGGGGCCAACTTGAGGGGTGGGACTATAAGGGTCATTATTTGTACCCCTTCTGCTAATGCCCCCATATTTGTGTTGGTTGTGAACCATGAGAAGAAATATGACAACTCACTCAAGATTGTCAGAAGTGCATCCTGTACCACCAACTGCCAAGGTCATCTGTGACAACTTTAGCATCACGGAAAGGCTCATGACCATGGTCTATGTCATTACTGCCACTTGGAAGACTGTAGATGGTCCTTCTAGAAAGCTGTGGGACGATGGCCATGGGGCTGACCACAACACCATTCCTGCATCTACTGTTGCTGCCAAGGCTGTGGGCATGGTCATTTCAGAGCTAAATGGGAAGCTCTCTGGCATGCCCTTCTATGCTTCTAGCCCCAATGTATCCATTGTGGATCTGACAGGCTGCCTGGAGAAACCTGCCAGATATGATAACACCAAGAAAGTGCTGAAGCATGCATCCATGGGCAACCTGGACTGAGGACCAGGTCATCTCCTGTGACTTCAATAGCAACTTCTACTCCTCCACCT
The DNA here is from genome assembly GCF_008632895.1 of Mastomys coucha. NCBI lineage: Eukaryota > Metazoa > Chordata > Mammalia > Rodentia > Muridae > Mastomys > Mastomys coucha. The sequence goes on from NW_022196898.1 coordinate 20,171,536, forward strand.
TTGATGCTGGGGCTGGCATTGATCTCAATGACAACTTTGTAAAGTTTAATTCCTGGTATGACAATTGAATACAGGTTCCAAACACTAAGCATCTTCCTCACAATTTGCATCCCAGACCTCCATAATAGCAGGAGGGGCCTAAGGAGCCCTACCTATTCTCTTGAATGCCATCAATAAAGTTTGCTACACTCTCTCAAAATGTTTACAGGGTATACCAAAAGTGCTACTTTCATTCCCTTGTCCTTCAAAGAATGAAATGAAAGGAACCAAACAAACAGAAAAACCTGGACAAGAAAAAAAAATCAGCAGAACCGGTTAGACATGGCAAGAACTTAATGACATATCAGATCAAGAACTGAAAATAGACACTGTGCCAAGAATTAAAACAGGAAAAGTATGTGAGACTCAGTGGGTGATGGAAGCAGAGAGGAAGTTCTGTGAAACATTCAAAAATGAACTAAGGAGCAATAGAACTGTAATACCAGTAAGAATGCCTTTGATGAATTCTTTTGTAGACTGGGTACATTTGAAGAGACCATTTCTAAGCTTTAGTGTGTGATAATAGACATGCAAAAGTGAAACACAAAGAAGGACTAGGTGAAAATACACCGAGGAGTGAGGATGCAGATACAAAATGTGTCATCAGGACCAAGAACCATAGCTAGAGTGATCAAAGGCTGCCTGGGAGAAACTACTACTACTATTTTGCTAAACAACATAGTGTTAAAATGACTCATTATGATTTATTATACCACAGATTAGTGAATCTTTCAACCATAAGAGAAATTTGTTTTGTGTAGTAGGTGACAATCAACACAAAGATTGACAGATGGTCAAGGAATAAGAAACTATGGAGTGCTCAATCCTCGATAGAGTCTAAAGGTGGTGTGTAGACTCCACCTTTCCTCCTTGCAAGGGTCAGGAAACATCACAGAAAGGGAGGCGGAGAGATTATAAGATCATCATCTATATGTCATCTATGAAAGCAGAGTTTTCTGGACACAACAGGATTGTAATACATATGAACTCAAGAGCAGTTGCAACAGCAATGCACAAGACCTGAGCAAAATCAAACTATATAAAACTTAAGCATGGGGAGAGGAGCGTACGAAGTCTCAACTCTGGGTGAAGAACTATTGCAAACTGATAGTTCCTGGAAGGGAAGAAAGTTTTCAATAAAGATGTAAACTTTGGTACATCAACCACATGCTAATAGATGATGCCACACCCAAAAGTATATGGGCTGCAGAAATTGGGCTCTTTTGGTCTTAACAAATGAAAGACAAAGATTAAGTGGATAGGAAAGTTGGGATTGTTGATCTAGAAGAGTTGGAGGAGGTGGGTGGGAATGATCAAATTGCACTTTATGAAATTCTTCAAGAATTAAAGAAAACATTAATCTACAAATAGGAAGGAAGGACACTGGAGGTGAATAAAACTTATTGGTCAAAATAAAGTTTTAAATTTTCTTTTCCTCATTCTTAACAGAAAAAAGTTCTTAAAATAATGATAACAATAATATATTTCATTATTTATGGTCATATACATATGTTTAAATATGCTTTCATATAAATGTCAGCAATGATTTGAAGTACAGGTGGGAAGGATTAGGAGAATTTTAATATTGAACATGTTCTTTACATAAAAGCAATATAGTGTTATTTGAAAATAAATCTATTTTAAGAACATATTTTAATCTCCTTGGCAATGACTAAAACCTTTAAGTATAATTCATGCTAAATGAAGAGAAAATTGTATCATAAAATTCTCTAGTAAAACTACAAGATTAAAAAAATTATGTGGAAAACAAATATTGGATAAAGAACAAAGGCAACAATTGGAGAATGAGACCTATAAAAACAGAGAGGCCAGTGGCTTAATCTTTCTCTGAAGGTAGAAAAATGGAAGGAACTTGACAGCAGGGCTTGGAAGAAACTTTTTGTATAATATTTCAAGCTCTAGGGTCAATCTCGCTCTTTCCCATGTCTCCTCACCTTTCGGAAGACACAGAGAATCTCTAAGTACCCAAGAGTCTTTGGTGAGTGGTACAGATGTTAAAGGGAGATCTCATGATTATTACACTTGTCCAGTGAAAAGGAATATTCTCTTAATCTACAGGAGATTGGGACATATTCAATTACCAGGGAATAATGGAAGGTTGTGATCCCTCCACTGAGGAATCCTAAACCAATGAGGGCCACGGGTGAAGCTAAAGTTTGTTGTGAGAAAGGTGTCCATGTCACTTATGTAAACTGAATAAACCAGTCTAAATCTCCTACCACTCACATGCCACCAGTGTTATCTCTGGGTCTCTCAGCCAGGTTACAGCATCCATCACATAACTAAGAAAGAAAAGCAAGACTCTACCTTACAGCAATCTAAGTAGACAAGCAGCTATAATTGGACAAGAAAACATCGAATGGGATATAAAGTTGAAGTTGTCAGTGAGTAGGGATAAATTTTAGTAAATTTAAATGAAACTGATTAGTATGTTATAGAATGTCTGTAGGATGTAACAGGATAGAAAATGCAATCAATAAGATGTTGAGGGTGTTGAGGCATCCAGAGCCAAATAGATTTTAGCTGCTGAAGTAAAGCTGAAGCTTGAAACAGTATAATATGTTATCATCAGAGGTTTTGTAGCTAGGAGTCAGGAAGTATATAGTTTGGTCTGCTTCTCCAGGCTTACACAAAATTGAAACTATCAGCTATTTAAGCATAATTCAGGCCCCTGTAACAATTAGGATTGCAGTAACTGAAGAAATCCTCTGGCAGTTTACAGCACCATTGTATGATTTTTCAAGGGTTGAAGGAAATAAGGGAAGAATGTTGACACAAGATCAAGCCAATCCAGGATAGTCACTTAAAACTACTCAACGCCAACCTATGAAGTCTTCTTTGAATGAGCTAAAAAAAAAAGTCCCTTTACCTTTTTAATCCATTATAACTTAATCACGGGAGTAACAGCCATCATTTAAGAGTTTCAGCTACACTCTATACCCAGGTGATAATGGGCCATGTTATACTTTAAAATGTTAAAATTCTGTCTGCTATAGGAAGTCTGGTGCCTGTGCATAGTATGGAGGTATATATTTCACCAAAGAAGGTAACAGGGTAGTCAAATCATATGTAAATCTGTAGGCTACCAAGCAGTAACCTATAGAGCAATTACGGGACAAATTGAGTCACTTCAGGATTATAATCTATTGAATTGTGTATTCTCAATAAATGTTTTATGATAATGTGAAAATTGGTAGATGACGGGTTAAAATGAAGAAGCTAAGTACTCATATTGATGTAAAAGTGATTCAATGTTCTTTCTTGCAGAATCTAAAGATGCAAAATTTTTTATGAGTTATTTTGAAGCCTCCTGTCTTATTTAATATGCACAGGGCAGCAAGCTTTGCTGACTTAGTATCTTTGAACTTTAGCTTATGCCTGAGTCACAATGGGGAGCTCTTATTAATTATAATTCCTACAACATTATCTGGTACACATTTGTTTCTCTGGGTATCAATTATTTTTAATGGATACACTTTAGTGTGTATAAAAGGAGAAACAAAATTTCAAATTTGAAATGAAAACTATGTTTAAGGAACTTGTACTTTCCTGAAATAAAATCTAGATTTATCCCTACATATTTCCTTGCCTCTAAAAAAAAACAAAACAAACAAACAAACAAACAAAAAAAACCAAGGGTTGCATTACTTATAACTGGTTTCTGATCAGCTTTACTTTAATTAACAGAACGTATCTATGATTAACAGTAATTAGACACATAATACAAATATCACTGTACATTTTATTGTTTCTTCTTGCTTTCTCTAGGAATCATTCCAGAATAGAATCATGCATTTTTTCCCTCTGATGATTTATGTAATAAGAGGATTTACCATAGGCAATGTTTTAGAAGATGATATGCCTAGGACAGGTCAATGCAATGAAGCCACATATGTAACCAGCTTCCCACTTCTTAGGGTTTTATGTTTTTAATAATAGATTGAGTTGTTAGTTGCTTGCTTGACAACTTTACTGTCCTTATCCAGTTGCCAAGTGAGAAACATTCCCAAACTGACAGCAGGTATTAAAAACACCTACAACTGATCCAAGCCATCAAGACCTCATAAAACTTGAGATGAAGTGTTCACTCTGCTGTGCCCCATTGGTCAGGCTTTTTCCTCCAGAGCAATGGTCCCCTGCTGCTGCAAGTGGAGATGGCAGACATTTCAAGGTGAAAGCATCAATTTTTAACTGAAATGCTCGGTGCTTTTCCCCAAACAAAATAAAGCATTTTCTTCTTACATCTCAATACTTGAAGCTGATTCATCAGCCAAACAGGATTAAGAACAAAGGGGAGCTGTGTTCCCCTGAACACATCTGAAGTGCTCATAAAAAGCATTGTATTATCATTTATTCAAACCATATTTCCCCTTCTGTACTAAGAATCTGTAAAAAAGAAGTTATCACAGAAAGTTTCCTTGTAAGGAAGACACCTAGTAATTTGTCTGTTACTACTGAGGACTGGATTCATTTGAAAAGCTTTCATCAGTTTACTAAGATGCTATATAGAGGTATAAACCCAAATCATCTAGAGCAGAAAGAAGAACATCATATGCAAATGAGGGAAGGATGGAGAGAGGAAAGGATATGTGCTCCAAGCACCCTAGTGAACAGCTCACCTGAATGCATGCTCTATTTTTTAACTCTCATATATTACATCCTGACCGCAATTTCACCTTCTTCCACTCCTCCAAATTTCTCTAAAATATTATAACTTCAGTTACTGTAAAATCAGAATGAGTTACATACTTTTTTATTCCAAAACGGAAGAATTGAGGCACAGTTACAATCAAATAAAAGCAGAAGCAAAGTCTAAAAAGCTCAGTAGTGGGAATACAGGATTCATGTGTGACCCTTTGAGTTCCAAATATCTGATATCCTGCACATCAGACATTTCTTTTAAGAGTCACAATGGTTGCAAAATTACAGTTATGAAGTTACAATCAAAGTAATTTTATGGTTGGGGGGTCACTACAGCATGCAGAACTGCATTAAATTGTTGCAGCTTTAGGAAGGTTGAAAACCACTGCTCTAGACTCACACCAGCTCTGCTTCCTAGCTGCTGCTGTCTCTGATGGTCTGATGATACTGGCATTTCCAAAATGCTAGGGTTTTCACTGCAGCTGGACTGCACCCTCACTAATAAATTCTCCTTGGCTCTCTCCAGAGATGCCAACTCTGCCACAAAGTGTCAAGCCTCAGCTGCTCTCTATGACTCCTTTATGCCATCCAAAACAGTAATGCCTGGGTGACTCTTCGATTACCAAGCTGTTGCCAGTACAAAATACAACCTTGGCCACCCCTGGACTGTAGAGTATGAGTG
>NW_022196898.1:20177050-20193680 GCF_008632895.1 Mastomys coucha
AAAAAAAAAAAAAAAAAAAACCAACAACAGACTACCTTGTGTCTCACCTCTGTTCAGCCTGGCTTTATAGGGAAGAAGCAAAACAAAGGTAATTTGCCATCCCAGAGCTCAGTCTTGCCCCTTGGGTCAGGGTCCCCAGTTGTATTTCAGAGATCTGTGATGGCTAGACTCTTTTCAAGAACTGACAAATGGTCTCTTCTTAATTATAGCCAGTTCCCCAGTTCCAGCTGACCAGCATCTATTGTCTCAGAAAAGCAAAGGTTTTACTTCAGTGGTAGGTGTTGGTCTTGTTGATTACAATTATTTCTTTGGTCTCATTTGCTCAGACACCACAGAGTCTTTATACAAAATATCACTTAAGTAGCTCTGATTTTCTTTTCTTGATCCTCCTCCTGACTTACTCAGCCTGCTTTCTTACAGGCTTTCTTATAGCATGTAGGACTACCAACCTAAGGGTGGTACCATTCAGAATAACCAGGGCCCTCCCACATCAGTTATCAATCAAGAACATGCACCACAGGCTTATCTACAGCCCAGTCTAGTGGGTGACATTTTCTCAATTGAAGTTCCCTTTTTCCAAAATGACTCCAACTTATACCATGTTGGCATAAACTAACTAGCACAAGTATATATGAATAGAAAAGCTTGGAATCAATAACGTGTGAAATAAAATTTAAAGAATAGTCCATTGAACTAAATGGAAAATTATACTTTTCTTTGGCAGTTGCCTACGTCAAATTATCATCTTTGGGGAACAGGATAATCTTTGTGACAAGTCTTACTAGCTTCAGAAGCAGATATTAAGATTACTGCAGCTCATTTTGTTTTCTGACTTCATAAGTGAGTAATGTCTCTGTCTTACCCGTGGTGGATGTCAAAACAAAAAACATCTAAGGAAAGTTCTACCAACTTCTTAAAAATAAAAATGTGGTATTGATGTCTTCAATAAACATATCTTTTGGGTTACTTCATCCAAAAGATTCACTGAGATATAAGAAATGAACAAAAATGAAAAAAGTAAATATTTTTTGGATTAGCAACAATTTGCAAAAGGCAAAGCCATCGTAAGTAGAATTTTTGTATACTTAAGAACCATTGACCACATACACATATTTCACACCTTGCCATTACCTCAAATATCTCTTTTGTTGGAAAATGTATTTGTTGGGTTTTACTACCAGCTTCATGGGACAGGTGATCACCATGAATTTTCTTATTATGGATTGTGCTTGAATTACAAACCATATCTTCCTTGAGACTGTTGGAATGTGAGACTTTCTGAATGATGCAGTCTGAGAGCTTCCTTTCTGGACCTTCTCTGTTCCTTTTTCAGTATCTCATTTCCTCACTCTCTTCTCTTTTCCCACCTTCCTGTCTTCTTAGGTCTACTCTTCTTTCTTTTACCCTTTTCTCTAAAGTGGACATCTTGTACAGAGATGTTCTTTTTCCTTTCTAGCAGAGTGAAATATTTAAAATACTTATTTATTTTTTTGTTATTTATCATTTCTGGGCTTATGTAACAAGAGAGAACTTTCAAAGTATTAACATGACCCATATACAAGACCATTTTACTTTTACACTAAACTAGCTGAATTAATAAATGTGACAAGAAGATAAAGTTTAGATGTTAGCAATGATTTATCCTGTGGAAAATCCTCACCAATAAGTTGCGTTGAAATCTGGAGTGTGAGGTAAATCAGAAAACTTAGAGCTTTATAGTTTAGTCTCCAAGATGCCTAGGAAGCAGTTGGAGCTATAAGTGATGCCATCTTCAAAGTACAGCAGGAACAAGTTGAACATTTTCTATTTTCTCCTTGGCTGGGTACCAGCTGCCAGGTTCTGCCTTTGAAAAACTCTAAAGAAAGAGACTGTTTTATAGAATTTAGGAAACTAAGTGATTTTTTTTTAATTCAAAGAAGGGAAATATTTATTATGTATCATGATGTGGTAGATGGAGGAATTAGTAAAAACCCCAAATTTCTTGGAAAAATGGAGATGTAAGAATGTAAAGGGCAAAACTAGAGTTAGATCTTCTCAGTGGAGCTTTCCAGAGGTGCTATCCTAATCTTTCATATGACTTGAAGTTATTATTGTTATTAAGGTATTAATGTTACTGTAATGCTAATAGGTCAGAACATAATAGTAGCAAATCATTTCGAGACTGTATGCGAGATCAGTGTCTGGACTAAAACACACAGTCCTTTTACAATGATTCTGCAAAGCAGTGGGAAACCTCTTCTGTTTAAATATATTTCTGACTATTGTTTATCACTAATTCCACTTAAAACATTACTCTTGGACAGGGAAGAAAGCCAAATCTGTACAAGGACTGGTTTAAATCCCCAGAATTCATGTATAAAAAGCTAAATAAATGTGGCTACTTGTGTCTGTAATTCAAGTCCAAGCCTGTGGACTGTGGAGAAGAGACAGGAAGATGAATGAGCTCACTGGTAAGCTGGCCTATTCACTTGGTGTGTCCCAGGTTCAGTGACAACTTTGTGTCAGAAAAGAAGGAGAATACTTGAAGAAGTTACCTGGTATTAACCTATGGCCTCCGCGTATGTGCTTATAATCCTGCATGCATGCATACACATGCATTACACATATACACATAAAAATCATAATTTCACATACTTATTTAAATAAATACTCTGGCTTATCAACTTAACAGTGGAACACCATGCACTGTTATTCTTGAAGCATAATTTCCAGTGTGAACTACAAAGTGTGCCTGGCTTCAGTAGAGTCCAGAGAACTGTAGGATGTCTCCTCAGTATTTTGGTTTCAGGAGTCACAGAATGTTACTTTGTATCACTTCTGTGACTTCAAATTCTCTGCCATCTGGGCATTTTTTTTTTTTTTTTGAGCTTGTTTTGATGTCGTCAGTGAAAGCTCCTGTATGGAGAAATTTAACTTCCATTACAGAATTGCAGAGTTGTTCCTCAGCAAAGAATGTTTAACAGTAATTTGAGCTTTGTCTCTTTACCAACTGATCATGTGAATCACAACAGGTTTCTGCAAGGTTATTACCAAGTTTGAAGTGTTATATTTACACCGTTAACCTCTTGGAACAGTTAAGACTTAAGTCTGAGAGAGTTTCACAAATATTCTTCCACTGGTCATTTTGAGAGAGCCCTAACTAGAGCTAACAGCTCCCCTTTTTGTTGTTTTCACCCTCTAAAGACATTTCTCCTATTACTGGTTACATCATAACATTCACACACATCAATTGTCTAATCTCTTAATCAGAGATATGACTATACTCATGATCTGACATATTTACTCTCTGTAAACAATTTTCTTAAGAGAGTTAAATAGAGTTAAGAGTTGAAAGGAAAGCAGAGCACTGAGAAAGGGCTATAATTTTGGTATCTTAGTAATGTGAGGTGGTATGATGGAGTCATCTCTCTCTGTAACAGAATAAAAGCCGATATGGGGTCCAAGTCCTTATTCTGTACATCCTGTTATCTTTTTCCCAAATGATGGGTCCTGAAAGAATGTTATCTGTTTGTCTACATAGTCCCTGGGCTTCCCACAGCTCTCTATTCAATAGTTTCTATACTGTAGTTTGGTCCTTAGTTCATTGATTTTCATACCAAACTCAGTTCATAACACTCTAGTCCTGCTGGAGTAAGCCTTTCTTATTTCCTGACTTTGTAGGACACAAACTTAAATAAAAAGGAAAAATTTTATAAGAAATTGTGTGACATTACACCATTTTTTATCAAATTCAGAATGTCCTTAGGTGTTACTTCTAAGAGGATTCTGAAACACTCAATGTCCACTTAGATAAGAACAGGGTTACAGTAACCCCAACTAGATCAATGTAGTAGTACACTACACATTCATAGTTGAAATCTCATTTGTTGAAGTTATTTCATAATGTTCAGATATTATGGTGATTATTTTGAGAGTTTTTCTACATGAAATTAAAATTAAAATTTGTTCAAAGTTCTAACATATCAACATTAGTAGGGCCCATCATATTGTTAAACATTCCTCCATTCTACTCTGTGGTTTCAAAGTATTACAAAACAACAGTCAATACATGAGTTATTCCCTTGTGTTGTTAGTTAAACAATAGCTTTTTAATAAAACTATGGGGCTTCAGTAAGCTCTGGCATGGCTCTGCACATACAGCAAAGGACAGATGGGGCAGCTGCTGTTGCCCTTGTACAAACAGCACCTGGCAAGCCTTCCCATAGAGTTGCTGCCTAAAGGTTTTGTCCTTACCACCTAGTATTGGGCCTTTGGAACCTGACAGGGCCATAATGGCTCTAGCCTCATCAGCAAATTACTTCATCTCTAACTTCATAACTACGGTGGTTTGAATAGGCCTGGCCTCCATAGACACATGTATCTGAATGCTTGACCCACAGTGAGTGACATTATTAGGAGGTGTGACCTTGCTGGAATAGGTGTGGTCTTGTTGGAGGAAGTTTATCATTGTGACAGAAAACTTTGGGGTCTCTGTGTTCAAGTTCTACCCAGTGTGGCAGAGTTTCCTGTTGTCTGTGGATCAAGATGGAACACTCTCAGCTCCTGTTTTAGTGCCATGTCTGCATGTATACTGCCATGTCCTGCCATGATGATGGTGGATAAAACCTCTGAAACTGTAAGCTAGCCCCAATTAAATGTTTTCCTTTATAAGAATTGTCATGGTCATTACGTCTACGCAGCAATAAAACCTTAACTACAACAATAAACAAATGGTTTTTTTAGTAGTGAGATCCAGTTAGAGGAAGTGAGTTACTAGGACCATGATTTCAAGGGTATATTTTGCCCTTGTCTCTTCAACCTCTCTATTCTCTGTTTCCTGCTCACAGTGACTTGAGCATCTGCATCTTTAGATTCTCTCCATGTTTTGAAACATAAGTTCAATACCAACAGAGCCTCATAAACATGCAGTGAGACATCAGAAATAGTTAGCCAAAATGGATCTTTCTTCATTATAAGTTGATTATTTCTAGTATTTTGTGACAGCATTCAAAACCTAACATACTTCCATTTCCCCAATCTCTCAGAACAATTTCTGTTCAAATCCTATCAGTCTATTCTAGATATTTAAGTTCTAGACATTTTTTGATATTGATATGTCCAGTTTTGATTTCTTTTTCAGCCTAATCTTGTCATTTCTGTCTCACTATATCAAATATTAAGGCAAGGCTTAGTTCTTTATGTCAGAATAAAGAAACACATCCTTCTCATTTGTTCCCAAGTTGTCATTTTCTAAAAGGCCATATATATATATGTATATACATATATATATATATTTGTGTGTATATGTGTGTATATGTATATATGTATACATATATACATATATATATATATATATATATATATATATATATCATTTACTGAAAGTACATCACAACAAAATTATTTTAAAGCCACTCATGTAGGCACAGACACACACACACAAACACACACACACACACACACACACACACATATATTTACCTGAGGTCACATAAAACCATTGGTGAATAATGGGGGTTGTAATGGAAAAAGTTTAAGAAGGCCTGAGATAGAGGACTGTTTATATTGGTATTTTATATAAGAACCTGAGGCAGCAAGCGGCTATACTACTTTGTCAAGTCCTGTGATAGTAAATGAGATTTGAACCCTGGCCATCTATGTCTCATGCCAATGTCACTGCTCTCAGTTTCCATTTGAGAGTGTTTAAAGAATCCTCATTGAATTTTAAAAGAGCTAAGTAATCTTCTGTTTACCAAGTAGGGTGGTTTGAATGGTATGGCCACGATAAACTCTTGTGTTTGAATGTTTGGTGCATAGGGGTGCCACTATTAACAGGTATGGCCTTGTTGGAGGAAGTGTGTCACTGTGGGAACAGGCTTTAAGGTCTAAGAAAATTAAATTTGACCAGTGTGTCTCACAGTATGTCTCACTCTCAGGGCCATGTCTGCTTGCATGCCACCATGCTTCTTGCTATGACAATACTGAAACTGTAAAACAGCTCCAATTAATCGATTTTATTTATACAAGTTGTCATGGTGTCTTCTTCACAACAATAAAATAGTAAGACACCAAGGAACTCATCATTTTTTAAGGAAAACAATAATACAGATTCTGATTTTTCGAAGAATGACTATCTAAGACCCTGTCACTCACTACACCATTAACAATCTAATTTATTTTGGCCCTCATTGTCCTGTCCTGTAGATGCCTTTATTTCTGATTTGCAGCTAAGAAGCTGAAATAAAGACTCATTGTATTCCCACTACCCCCAGATCCTCAATTAAATGTGTTTCTAATTATATAAAGAGAACATCTTGCTCTCATGCTCTGTCACATAGCCATGGAAGCGGTAGCATCTCCCCACTTCCCTTCTATCACCTTGATTTTCATTTAACTATATGAAACCCAGTGCATTAAACTCTACCCCTCAAAGATTTTGCAGAACCTTAAAACTAAAACTGTTTAAAAATAATTGAAATGTTTAAATACCAAAATTTTCTTCCTTCCTTTCTTTCTTCCCTTCCTTTTCCAATTCTCTTCTTCCTTTCTCTTTCCATTCTGTCTTCCTTTCCCCTCTCTTCCACTCTTGCTTAAGTTCATTCTTTCATCAATCTTGTAGCTGGTGCTAGTATTGAACCCAGAGTCTTGTGCATGGTAGGGCAAGCATTCTACCACTCACTTATAAACTCAGGTCCAGTTACTTTAGTTTCTTTTCCCCTAAATAACAAATAAAATTTAACTTTAATAGGTCAGACACTAAAACAGAAAGAAAAGCTATATTTTTCCCTGATGTATTCTTTTGGTACATGTAATGAAAAGCAAATATATATGAAGGGCTGGGCACATATCTCAGCTGGTGAGCTGCCTTGGGCTTGACCCTAGGAAGACCACCCTATATAAGGGAGGCAGTAATAAAGTCCCAACAGTCAGAAGGATCAAAAGTTTAAGGATCATCCTTACAGGTAAGTTGCAGGCCAACCTGAATGAGTCCTTAGCGCTAAGACACTAATCTCATATTTCTACAATGACATTAATGAAGGTCCCTTTGGCATTCAAATTTTTTCTGTGTTCTGTTTGCACAAGGTTTTAGAGAAACCTAAAGAGTTTTGGCTTGCCTTAAATGTGAATTTGTCTTTGAAGACTCTTAGATTCTCTCCAGGGTGAAGGATTTCATGAGTGTCCATTTCTGTACTTAATCCTGTCTGTATTATTATATAGGTAAAGACTAGAATAATGTATTGGGCAGTGGTGGTGCATGCCTTTAATCCCAGCACCAAAGGCAGGTAGATTTCTGAGTTAGCGGCCAGTCTGGTCTACAGAGTGAGTTCCAGGACAGCCAGGGCTATACAGAGAATTCCTGTCTTGAAAAACCAAAACCAACCAACCAAACAAAAAAGAATAGAATAATAAAAGACAGACACTATGTCACATAGTTATTTCAGTGATGACTCTTATTTTATTTTATTTTATTTTATTTCTGGATCCTGGTTCCAGCTTAGTTGAGACTGCTGGTCTTCCTATAGGGTTGCCCTCCTCCTCAGCTTCTTCCAGGGGTCACCAGTTTCTATCCATTGCTTGGGTGTAAAGATCCGCATTTGACTCTTCATTCTGGTTCATGATCATCTTTGCTGCATTCTTTATTGGATCATGGAGTCAGATTTTCCCCAGAGTATTGCCAGTCCTACTTTAATTTTATTTCTTTTCCTTCCTTGGTACTCTCATTTACTCATGTCAATATAGTTTCTATATGTAGTGTCTACTCAGTTGCCTGTGCCACGTGCCTTAATTCCATTCTTCCATATTCCTGACACCCACAGGTCTGTAAAAACAGTGAGTAAAGTCAACACCAGCTTCTAACTGCTCTTTTAAGCTCTTATCTTCTCCCTGTATCTACTAACCTTTATCTAGTTGAAGAAATGCCATCTCTCTCTAAAACTGTTCCTCATCGAGCCATAAGGATAATCATCAGTGAAAAGGGCATACTGTTACTGTTAAAGACACACATTCAGTTCCCAGCACACATATCTGGTGGCTCACAACTGCCTGTAGCCCTAGCTTTTACTCCTTTCTATTTCATTATTCATACAGTAGCCTGAATTTTGTTTCAGATAAAAGCCTAATGCTGTTATCTTTTAATTAGAACTCTACAACATCTTTCTATTGCTATTACAACAAATACTCTAATATTTACAACAATCTAAAAAACTCTTTAGTAGTATGATCCATACCATATCTTCAAGAAAAATGTCATCTTTTAATATTGCCTTTCCTTCACTTGTAGTTCTTATTTTTTAATCTATCTATCTATCTGTCTGTCTGTCTGTCTGTCTGTCTGTCTATTTATTTTAAACTCCAGCTGGGAGGGAAAGTGGACCGGGAGCAGGGGAACATGTTGTGGTATTATGTGTGGGAAAAGGCCCTGAAGGCCAGCAGAAAGAATGGAAACAGGCAACCTTGGGAGGTGGGAGGTAATAAGTTGGGGGGACCCTTCAGTATATAGTTCTAGTTCTTATAATCAGACTGGTTTTTTTTTCAATTTGGGATCTATAAAATATCATGAACCAGTGCTATATAGGTAATATTTAAAAAGAAATTAGTGTTCATTCTTGCATAAATTTTTTTATAAAAAGCAAATGACATATATTTAATTTGTGTATTTACTTATGTTATTTACAGAGATGACAAACTGGGTTGTGAGTACATTTAATAAAGTCTGACCTTTAAGTTTTTCTACTAATGAGTACATTTATTATTTCCACTAATATATATAGTTCTCTCAATTTTATCTATAGCTGCTTTGCATTATGGAAATCAAGTGCAAATACCTTATTCCAGTGCCCTTCGGTTTGTGATCACTAGTAAGTTTTCCTTCCCAAGAGCTGCTTGTCAGCACAATGTTCCTTTAAACCAAGCTTTGGCGTGGCTTCTATCTTTCCTTCTCCTTCCTTTCCCTGTGATATGCTGCCAGTGCTCTGGATGAATAGTGCCTCTCTGACATGACCAGCTTAGTTTACAGCGGTTACCTGTAGGCTGAAGTTAGGGCAGAGGGTATACAGGGATGGAGTTTGGAGTCTGAAATGGGAAATTATTTTTCTCCCCCAAAACTAAAATTTATTTCCCCAAATCAGTTCATCGCCTCCTTCTCATCTGCACTGCAAGGCTTGTTTTGTGAAAGATGGGTCTAAAAGTAAGACAGATGTACTTCGGCAGTCAGGTAAGTTCTACAAAGTGAAATGTAGTGAGTTAAGACCCAAAGGATGAGGGATAGTCTCTCTTTGTCCTGTCATATCACAAGGCTTGGTCTCTATGAAAAATTAATCAAGTAGAGTAAAGTGGGTGCATAATGTAGTTAAATGACTACGGAGTCTAGTTTCCTCATTTGTAATGGAGGAAATGGAGTAAACGTGTTCTGCACACAGCATTTATTAAATTGAATCCCTTTCTTCTTTCTTCCCAGCATGACCACCTAGGAATGTCTTCTCACAGCCTCTTCTTTGCCCGAGATTTGGAGAATAGCATGCTTTACTTTAATGCAGACTCCATTGCCTTTAGCAACCCAATACAATTACTGGAAATTTTCTTGCCAAATTATATACAAATTTGTCTTTCCTTTACGTCTTGTCTTGGCATCATGATATGTCTACTGTATGTTTGGGGTTAATATGGTAAAAAGTTATTGCACATTACATATCAAAATTTTCTTAAGTTCTCATTAAGTGGCTCTTCCAGAGTCACAGTTTTTTACTGCAGTTGTAGGTGTTATTATAGATCTTCTGAAACTTGGACTCTCTGTTCTTTCTAGCTCCCCACCGCCATCTGCCTTTGTCTCTGTCTCCTTCCCTTCTTCCATCTCTGCTTTGTCCTCAAAATTTGTGGATTTAAATCCTAAGTCCCTATGGGATGGTGTTAGGTAGGTTTTTGAAAAAAAGTTAGACCATCAGGACCAAACAGATCTGAATGGAATCACTATCATTATGAGCGCAGGGCTGACTTCCCTCTGTCTCTGTTCTGTCATATGGGCATACAACGTAAAGAGCCATCTCTGAACCAAGAATAGGCTTTTACTAGAACCTGACGTGCTGGCTCTCGTCTCAGCCTTCCAGACTCCAACCCTCTGAGAAACAAAGTTCTGATAGTTATCTGGCACCTAGTATGGGACATGGTGTTGTTAAGCAGCTTGAACCTACTCCAGAAACTCCTCTCTCTTTGTAGATGGTTTGTTCCTGCTTCCATAGTATTCTCTGCTATTCATGTGCAGATTTTCATTTGCTTTGCAAATACATTTTAAAATTGCCAGTTTTCCATGAATCTTCGTTTCTGGTTATACTCATCTGTCTTTTGAACCAAAAAGACGTTTACAAAGTTTTAGAAGCAAGAAAGCAAAGGAAGAAGCAAGAAAGGACCTTTGTTTTAAGGTCACCAAGAATGTTGGTTTTGTTAGAGCCCCACATGACCTTGCTTATCACACTGTTGTGCCTATCAAGATTCACTAATGTGTACCACAAAATGGCAATCCCTTGGTCACTTCCTCCCATAGAACTATATTCTTTCTTTCTGTACTGGCAGCTGCTCTCCTCTTCACGTGGGAAGAGTTACGTTATGTATTGTGTGTGGTTTACTTTGTACTTAAAATTCTCTGTTTCATGTCTGAAGTTCACCTTAATATTTATTTTCCTTAAGAA
The DNA here is from genome assembly GCF_008632895.1 of Mastomys coucha. NCBI lineage: Eukaryota > Metazoa > Chordata > Mammalia > Rodentia > Muridae > Mastomys > Mastomys coucha. Next base: position 20,187,712 of record NW_022196898.1, read on the forward strand.
GCACTGACTGTGTATTTTATGTGATTCTCCTTTCTTTACCAGATTGCTTGTGTATAGCAGAATATTTCAAATGTCTTCCATTCAATCAATACACTCCTAATCATGAGCTATACTCAGTGAAATAATGATTTTATTTTTAAAAGCACAAAGCAAATAATGCCAAATATGTTTCACTTAATAACTTTGTTTTTATGTATCTATTGTGAATATTAGAAACCACACTTTATTGTGCTGGTCTCAGGTTCCATACTCCTAAGCAAACTTTCTATCTACTTAGCATGATTTTTCTATTCCAGTTCCTTTGTTAGCACGGCCTTACTATTTCAAGAGACTTTAGTTAGGGTGAACTTCCAGAAAGAGATATCAGACATTTAATGGGAAACACTATACAAGTAAAGTCTAAGTTCCCCAAACTCTTGCTCTCTCAAAATTCTTACTTCCTTGTTTCTAACACTTCTAAGCTGTGTTATCCTTTGAGGACCCCAATTGATTCCTGTATATTGAAAGGCCTAATTTAAGCCAAATTTCAAATACTCAGTAATTCTGACTCTGGCCTCATCTTCTCTGAGCTATCAAGCAATTTTTATCAGGATAATGTTTTCTGCCTATAGTACTGATATTTGAGAATCCTGCATTGTATAGTGCATGGCTTAAGTTTTATACCTTTAATTAAAAATGAAATAAAACCAGCTGTGGTAGCACAGGCATATAAGCCAGCACTTAGGAGGCCAAGACAGGAAAATTGATGGACAACTTGGAATCCATCCTGGATTACAGAGTGGGACATTAAGACCATGCCTCATAAAAAAATGACAAAACCAAAACCATAACAAAAACAAAAAAACCCCAACCAACCAACCAAACAAAAACAAAGAACAAACCAAACAAACAAAACCTAAATTACACAGTATTTACTAAATTTAGAAAATAGAAAATGCTAATGCATTTGAAGACCAAAGTTGAAAATGGGAGCATGAATAGCATAAAGGGACATCACAGTTTTATCTGATAGAATCTTAATATCAGTGCTTAAATGCTAAGTAGTATTGAGTAAGAGAACAGCTCATATTTCACTTTGCGATTGGAGTGGACTTTGATACTCATTTTATGAGAGCCTTTGTAAGTTACAGGCAGAGGTTAAGAGTAATCACAATTTTTTCCTCCTCTGGTTTTAATAAATTCCTCTTGGGCATTTCATTCTGTTAAATCAAGCAGCAGACAAAAATGTAATGCATTTCTAACCTCTAAAGTATGTGCAAAACTTAGTTCATAAAAATTGAATGAAGAATGCAATGTGGCAATCATAATGATACTTCCTCTTGGCTTATTCTGCCAAAGGATATGGTGCATTATGCTAATCAGTTCTTGATTTCTGACTTTTTTTTTCTTGGTTTCTTTTGATTGGATTTTTCTTGACTTCATTTTGTATTAATGACTTTGATGAACTCTCTACCAAACATGCATGAGTTCTGTGGAGTTTGTTATCATAGCTGTTGAGCTCTACAGCAGCCCTTCTACATCTGTTTCTGGAAATGGCTTACTTGAAAAGGAATTAGTATCAGATTTTTGTATACATTAGGGGAAATATTCCATGTTCTATTGCCATGAGAGATATGCATTCCCACCAGAATCTGTTTTGCTATGTGTATAAGAGATGGGTGTGTGTGAGTTTGATTATGTATGTGCCAGAGTGGGGTGTGAAGGGCACAGGGAAACTTTCAGGTGTCAGTGCTCTTTTTACAGTGTGGGATTGTGCTATATGGTCAACATAATGTGAACAGAAAATGTAGAAATAACCATGTCTGTCATGGAACTGCAAGAAGACCTCTGGACTCAGGCTTGCTAGATCTTCTGTAGTTGATACTGGTCCATTTCTCCACATCTCTAGAGGGAGCTACTGGCACTGTCCATGGTGCTGCCTGAAGAATGCACCGTTCTGGATCATGTCTTATAATCCTTAGCATACATTCTAAAAGCCCTAATAAGTCTACGTTTGAAGGTGATCATAAAACTCTTAGCAAGAAATAGGAATCAAAGCCATCTAAGAATTCCTCTCTAACTTTGTACTGCCACTTTGTTTGAATAGGAATTCCAAACACTTAGAAGATACTAAATTCCCCTTTTCCATATATTTGTTGTAGCCATCTTGTTTCTAAATGGCAATTTAACTTGGCTTTGTGGTGGTAACTATATCTCAGGATGGGGGGGGTCTGAGGCAGGAGGATTGAGAGTTCTGGGCAAGCCATGGCAATATAGCTATATCCCATCTTTGAAAAATGACACATACACACATTTACACATACATACATAAAATGGTTTATAATCATTTTTATTCATGAAAATCATGAGATTATAAATTACCATTTTATGTATGTAAAATTTTGACTTTAGTGTAAAACAGGCCACTTTATGCTTATAAAATGAAAAACAGTATGAGGAACCTCAGTGTTTTTCATATTATAAACATAAATGGCTTATGTTATAGTAAAGTCAAAACTTTACATGCTACCACTTTATTCACTTTAACAAAACCAACAAAAATTGGAAGTATGGTCATTAACTGTAAATTTGCTGGAAGATTTCAAATCTCTATAATTGTTTGCTTATAAAATTGCCAAAGTCATTCTGATAGGGCTCTCATCATAATAAGATGGTGGATGAAGAGTGTTATTTCATAACCTGGTTCAATATTATTTTCACCATATGAGAAAGAGAAATGTCAAAATATTTTGCAATTTCACAAACAGACACACACACACACACATACACACACACACACACACACACACACACACACACACACACTCTTCCTGCTCCTTCTTCTTGGTGAGTTATCAAGGTGACTTTTAAGGAAAAAATGTTATACTTGAGTTCAGTGTCTAGCCTCATCACTTTACAATAACTGATAATTTCTTACAGTTTATTGCCACTAATTACTTCCTAATTTGGCCCTTTGTTTTTTGGAGGCTCCCATGTCACACACATTGTGCTTCCCACATCTGTACATCCCTGTATTTCTATTATAGTGTGTGTTCATAACATTCCAAGTCAAGTTAATGGTCACTGAGAAAGAACAGGAAGAAACAAGTAAATATGAGCCATCAATTTGAATATTCTGGTGGAGAGAATTTTGTTGACACAACCATTTGGTGGTTGGAGATGAATCTTCAGAAAGCCCTTAGCTATCCTTTAAAGACTGCTGCCCTAAGAAACAAGGAATTCTGGGGAACCCAATGTGGCACTCATTAGTCATTAGAAATTCAGAATTACTGATTTATTATACTTAAGAACTAAGTCTTTAGAGTACTAAAGAGAAGGGGTAATTTTTCCCTTTTTTTATTGGATATTTTCTTTACTTACATTTCAAATGTTATCCCCTTTCCAGGTCTCCCCCCAGACATCCCCTTTCCCATTGCCCCCTGATTCTATGGTGTTCACTCACCCACCCACCCACTCCTGCCTCCCTGCCCTTGCATTCCCCTACACTGGGGCATTGAGTCTTCACAGGACCAAGGGCCTCTCTTCCCATTGATTACTGACAAGGCCATCCTCTGCTACAAATTCAGCTGGAGCCATGGGTCCCTCCATGTGTACTCTTTGGTTGGTGATTCAGTCCCTGGGATCTCTGGGGGGGTCTAGTTCATTGATATTGTTGTTTTTCCTATGGGGTTGCAAACCTCTTCAGCTCCTTCAGTCCTTTTTCTAACTCCTTTATTGAGGACCCCATGCTCAGTCCAATGTTTGTCTGGGAGCATCTGCCTCTGTACTTGTCAGGCTCTGGAAAAACCTCTCAGAAGGATTAATTTATGTTATGATCAGCATCTCTTCTTGCTCCTCCAGATATACTCAGATGACAAAAGGGTATGTTTGAAGAAGATAACGTTAATGAGCTTGTTTATATATATGCTATGCAAAGTAGTTTGAAAAAGTACAAGTAAATAATGTTTTGCAGAGAAAATTATTAAAGATTTATAATAGCAGTACAAAACATTATTTGTAAACATTTACATGGAATGATTAATAGACACTTGGCTTAATTATATTAAATGAAAGGTATGTTTGCTTATAAAGACAACTTAGTGGAATTATAGTTTATGCTAGGTTTTTATGATAGTTTTACTTCGATTAGCATTAATCAATGGGGGAAAACTCTGCAATTTTTTAAACCAACCTGTCAATTAGGACTTTGAAAATTATATTGATTATTGCACTTTTTATAATACAAATTAATAAGATGGAAATGTTCTAAATCATAACTGGAAATTCTGACATCCGCTTATTTATTTGATGTTTAGTTTCAGTTGACCTTATGAGAGCAGAACTTACAGGGTAAATTAAACATAATCATAGGAACATTGAAGAGAATTATCTAAGCAAATAGAAGATTGCTCCTTTTCAGTAGAAGAATGAGAATAATCAAGAGTTATGAGTTAAAGAAAGACATTCTTTCTTTTTTGTGCCTATGTGGCCTTGGGTCAGCCTGACAATTTTTTTATTATAAATGGTCAATACTCCCAATCATAGTTATCAGCATACTTTATCACAAAATGACTATAATTCAAATCATTTGAGTTATTTATTTGAATTTCATGAAGAAAAAGGAAAGTAAAAAAGACTAACAGACATGACTAACAGAACCTGAGAGCACATAAGGATTCAGTAAAAGCTCTTGCTGAATTGCTCCCCCCACCATGTCTCCCTCCTCTCTCTCTGTGCCTCTCTCTGTGTCTTTCTCTGTCATATATATGCATATACATGCACTTTTTAAGGCTTAATTTAAATCATCTTGGATGGGAACTTATAATACATTTGTGTTTCACAGCTGGCTAGCTCCCCTGTGATGTAGTTCTGCCACTCCACCTTCAACACATCTGAGACCTATGTTGTCCTTTCTCAAATGCAAACCAAGACTCAGGCATCCTCAGACCAGCTGCATGTAACTGACCATTCAGTGCATTTGCTGCCCCAAGACAATCCAACAGACTTGGAGAACTAAAAAGCAATTACTTAAAATTAGAATTTATTATAATAAAACTCAGGAGTGTCTACATGGAGAGAAACATAGGATAAAGGTATGGAGGGCTGTGTATGTGAAGCCTCAATGTTATGCTAAGGTTTTCTAAGAATCTCTGACATATAGTTGGTAATGCTTTATTATGAAATCTTCTATAGTACTTTGACAAATTGCTGTTTTTATGTGAAATAATGTTATTTTAAAATAAAGCCCTTTTCTTGACTCATGAATAAGTGTTATACTTATCTTCTATTTTTCCACTTAAAACTTTTTCTAAGTGGAATAAAATAATAATTATTAACAATAAACAGTAACAATAATGTGCAGCAAGAATTTCAAAGAGAAAATTTGTTTCGAATAGATCTATTTGAATTTCAGATTTAAACCCTATTGTTTTAAACTGTATTTTCTTCATTTATATATCCCATGATATATATTTGTGTTGAGACATTCTACAGACCAGGATTGCATTTAATATGCTCAGATATCTGGAAAGGTATACAAAGGTAAAATGTATAAGCAAGTCAAGATACATGTGACTGAGTGATAGTTGGGTTCTATTTAAAATTATGTAAGTTATTGTTATGTTTCTTTTTCTATCTTTTTTTTTTGTTTGCTTTTTCAAGACAGGGTTTCTCTGTATAGCCTTGGCTGTCCTGGAACTCACTCTGTAGACCAGGCTGGCCTCGAACTCAGAAATCCGCTTGCCTCTGCCTCCCAAGTGCTAGGATTAAAGGCGTGCGCCACCACCGCCTGGCTTTTTGTTCTTATTTTTTTTCTCTTTTTCTACCTTAAAAAAGATAATATTTTCATTTTAGCATAATATATAATAAAAATTTATAATGGTTTCTTTGAAATAAAATTTAAACTCTGATTTGATTCATTACCATATTTTCAAATGGTTAAAAGAACAGTGGTCATTTTCTTTTTTTTTTTTTTTTTTTTTTTTTTTTTT
>NW_022196898.1:20199455-20245976 GCF_008632895.1 Mastomys coucha
ACCCCCTCTGTCACTCGGAAGCTGAGAGGATCATGTCCCTGCTGCCCTGCGTCTCCCCTGGGAGTCGGTCATTTTCTTAACAAAAGATTAATAAATACTTAAATAACTCTAAATAAGTATCTTAGAGTTACATTGTGTGATAAAATGCCATGACTCAAAATAGCTTGAGTAGAAAGGGGTTTATTTTGCTTACTTTTTCTTATAATTTATCATCAAAGGCAGTCAGAGCAGGAGCTCAAAAGGTCAGAAAGCAGTTGCTGATGCAGAGGCCATGGAGAAGCACTGGTTATATGCTGACTCCTTATAGCTAGTTCAGCCTGCTTTTTTATCGAAATCAGGACCACTAACCCAGGAATTACATCATCTGCAATGGGCTCAGCCCCTCCACATCAATCCTGTATCCTGAGATGGAGACAAGTTTTCAGTTGAGGTTTCTGCCTCTCAGATGACTCTAGCTTGAGTAAAGTTGACATAAAAGCTAGCCAGCACATGTATATATCATTCTTGGCAAATAAATCACCCTACAAGACCGGTACTGAAATGAACGATGACATAAACATTTTAAATGAAGTACTGTTTCCTTAAATCCTATGGAAATGCCTCTGTCAAATTAGTCTGTGTTTGTTTTCTGTCTTTATTGAACTCTTGCCTTGTAGGTGCTTCAGTATTGTTTGTTGTTAGAGATACAAAAATAAAAAATATAAACAAAGTTATATTCTGATATCTTTCCAAAATGACTTTATTGTGATACACATGGGATGTTTCCTAACTGCATATGTGTACACATGACACTTTCTGCTCCAGACATAACTTTTCTCCTATTAAAACGTACATTCCACTGGTTTCCATTTAGACTCCATTATTTTGTATCGATCCATATTTGGGGGCTACCTCCTCTGTGCAGTCACAGTCTCAGCATTTCCTTATTTTACACCTTTCTAAGTCCTCTCTTCACCTGCACATGGGCAATTTTAACTTTCAATTTCTAGGCTGCTCTTCTCCACATCTCTGAAACGTCCAAACTAAACTGCCTTTTTTGCTCATCCTCTTCCAGTTCAAATGCAGTGTGTCAAGGTAATTGTCCCCAAACTTTCTGGTAAAGAGATCCTATATTGTACAATCAGTTGTTAAGTAAATATTGTAAGTGTGTACTGTGCGTACTAAGCACTCTCTTGCACATTATTCTGACTTCTTATTTATTTTTATTAGTTTATTTATTTCTCCTTTTTCTTTTGAGTTCTTTCTTGAGTTTCATATGGTCTGTGAGATGTATTGTTGGTATTCCAAGCTTTTATCCTAATATCCACTTATCAGTAAGCACATATCGTGCATGGTTTTTTTTTTTTTTTGTGACTCAGGATTATATTTTCTAGTTCCTTCCATTTGCCTGAAAATTTCATGAAGTCATTGTGTTTAATAGCTGAATAGTACTTTATTGTGTAAAAGTGCCACATTTTCTGTATCCATTTCTCTGTTGAAGGACATTTTTGTTGTTTCCAGCTTTTGGCTATTATAAATAAGGTTGCAATAAACATAGTGGTGCATGTGTCTTTGTTATATGTTGGAGCATATTCTGGGTATATGCCCAGGAGTGGTATAGCTGGGTCCTCAGGTAGTACAATGTCCAATTTTCTGAGGAACTACCAGACTGATTTCCAGAATGGTTGTACTAGCTTGCAATCTCACCAACAAAGGAGGAGTGTTCCACTTTCTTTACATCCTCCCCAGTATCTGCTGTCACCTGAGTTTTTGATTTTAGCCATTCTAATTGGTGTGAGGTTGAATTTCAGGGTTGTTTTGATTTGCAACGACTAAGGATGTTGAACATTTCTTTAGGTGCTTCTTAGGCATTTGAGATTCATCAGTTGAGAATTCTTTGTTTAACTCTGTACCCCATTTTTAATAAGGTCATTTGGTTCTCTGGAATCTAACTTCTTGAGTTTTTTATATTTTGGATATTACTCCTCTATCAGAGGTAGAACTGGTAAAGTTCGTTTCCCAATTTGTAGGTCTCTATTTTGTACTGATGACAGTATCCTTTGTCTTACAATAGCTTTTCAATTTTATGAGATCCCATTTGTCTATAGTTGATAATAGAGCCTGAGCCATTGGTATTCTGTTCATGATATTTTCCCTTGTGCGAAAATGTTTGAAGCTCTTTCCCAATTTCTCTTCTAACAGGTACAGTGTATCTGGTTTTATGTGGAGGTCTTTGGTCCATTTGGACTTAAACTTTGTACAAGGAGATAGGAATGGATCAATTTGCATTCTTCTACATGCAGACCACCACTTAAAGCATCACCATTTGTTGAATATGCTGTCGTTTTTCCACTGGATGGTTTTAGCTGATTTGTCAAAAATCAAGTGAACATAGGTGTGTGGGTTTGTTTCTAGGTCTTCAGTTCTATTCCATTGATCTACCTGTCTGTCTCTGTACCAATTACTATGTGGTTTTTATCATTATTGCTTTGTAGTAGAACTTGGGGTCAGGGACAGTGATTCCCCCAGAAGTTGTTTTATTGTTGAGAATAGTTTTCGATATCCTGGGTTTTCTGTTATTCCACATGAATTTGCAAATTGCTTTTTCTAACTCTATGAATAATTGAGTTGGATTTTAATGGGGATTGCATTGAATCTGTAGATTGCTTTCAACAAGATGGCCATTTTCCCTATGTTAATCTTGTTGATCCATCTTTCTATGGATCAGCATGGGAGATCTTTCCGTTTTCTGAGATCTCCTTCAATTTATTTATCAAAGACTTGAAGTTCATTTCATATAGATCTTTTACTTGTTAGCATCACACCAAAGTATTTTATATTATTTGTGACTATTGTGAAGGGTGTTGTTTCCCTAATTTCTTTCTCAGTCTTTGGGTAGAGGAAGGCTACTGATTTGTTAGAGTTAATTTTATATCCAGCCACTTTGCTGAAGTTGTTTATTAGCTGAAGGAGTTCAGTGGTGGATTTTTTGATGTCACTTAAGTATGCTAACATATCATGTACAAATAGTGATATTTTGATTTCCTTTCCAATTTGTATCCTTTTGATCTCCTTTTGTTGTCTAATTGCTCTGCCTAGAACTTTGAGTACTATATTGAATAGAAAGGGAGAGAGGGGCAGCCTTGTCTAGTTCTTGAAAATGCCCCAGAATGGCACAGTCTTGAAAATGCCCCAGGATGGCATAGTTTTAAAAAGTTTTTTTTTAAAGAAAGAATATTGAAACATGCTTACTTAATTGTTATATCTTTTGATCAATGTAACTTTAAAACCTTATATACACTATTCTCAGAACACAAAAGTATGAGCCTTTAGAAATCCACATCTATATGTGATAGCCTGTATACATGGATGAAAAATTTACTTTAATTAATACTTGGCCTTAACTAATTTGGCCATTATAATTTAGGTCAGTAGTCTTTCTCCTCAAATCTTTAGTACTAACACCATTCCCTCTTCCACTCCATAGCACTCTTATCAAATGAATATAACTAGTGAGAAAGAATTCTACCATGACTTTTGTGAGTATGTGTTTCCTACCACTAACTCTTGGTAGTATTTTGTCTTTCAATTATGGTCACTAGCATGGCAAGGAGGAAACTGAACTTCTCTCACCACCACTGGTCAAGATCAAAAAACATATTTTTATGTTTATATCTTTATTAATTTCTGTCTCTTAATTTCTTTTTCTTTTGGATTTCAGAGAAGATGAGGTAGTATATCTATAGACTCAGCTGTTTAGCAACCTGAAAGAGAAGAGTCTGTAGATAGGGGCCAGGAAATTTTGTCAGTGAATGTGCACAGTCCTGACAACTCAAGAATGATCCCTGGAAACCACATTGGAGCTCATCTCTATTACCAGCACTCCTGTAATGAGATGAGAGGAAGAAAGAGTACAATTGCCAAGAAACTCTTAGACCAGTTATTATGAGTACTTAGTGTGAGACCAGCAACCTGAGAGACCCTGCCTCTCACTGGCTGTAGCACTTGGAAGAGCAGGTCCTGTACCTTGATTGGGCAACACTGTGGAGCTGGGCCGGCTAGCAAAGGCACAGGTAAGCCATTCTAGAGGGTGGGAAAGTGAGAGAGCTATTCTAGCCCTTCATAGGCCACAACACTTGGGAGAGTGGAACTCAAACCTTGATTGAGCAGCACAGTGGAGCTAGCTCTGGAGGTATGGGTGTGGGTGAACAAGCCCTGAGCACATGAGAGCAAGAGAATTGATCCTGTCTCCAGCAGGTAGGAAACATTTGGTTGGCCTAACTGAAGCCATGCTGGAGAGGTCTCTCTACTGGTATAGATAAGGGAGAGCTGGCCACCTGACCCAGTTCAGCTACCACCCAGGCTCAGATGCAGGGCTTTGAGTTGGCTGACCCAAAATCTAAGTCATCTATGATTGCTAGAGCACATGAAAGGGCTGGTGCTGTAGATCCAAAGCTGCAGGATTTCAGTGACACAGGGCAACAACAGAATAACAGGAAAGAGGCCAGTACGGATTCAATATTGGTGGTGCCACAGAAGTCAGAGATCTTGAACCAGACTATTGGCTCATTGCAACGAACATGTTATGACAGAGGAATATACTGTAAGATGTATTGTGACATACTACAGCTTCTATAGTTCATACTACAATGAGATGTTTTCTATGTTATGTGTGTGTGTGTGCCTGTGTGTCTGTGCATGTGTTATTTTGGGGAAGGTTTCAAGAGTGAGTGGCAGATATGAGGGGACGGGATATGAGCAGAACTGGGATATATGATATGAAACTTACAAAGAATCAGTAAAACATTTATAAAAAGAAATAAAGCATAGATGAGTTGTGGGCATTAGAAGTTAATGCATGCAATCAATCAGTCACCAATCAATCAATTAATCAATCAAGAGGCCATGCCTCTCCATTTACTAGATAGATGGATAGAAACAATTCCTGGAATTTGTCCTGTCACTACCAGAAGTGTGACATGGTACATGTGCATCTCCACTTTCATACACAACCTATACACATACACACAATTAATTATAAGTAAATGGAAGTCATTAAGAGGTATAGCATAGACATCCCAATTATTAGGTAGCTAGTTAGATATTAATAGACTCTGTTAGGTTTGAACACTACCTCCTACTTACATAATAACACCCTAATTTTGAGAAAGGGAAAGATAGCGCACTTGCCACTCCTTATAATGTGAAATATAGAGCCTAATAAGGAAGAAAGCAACACAACTGCATCCTCCTAAGATTTAAACCTTTCTTGGACCCTATAAAGGTAAGAATATTTCCTTCTGGTAAGGCAAAGCAATTTTTTTATATATTTTGTTATTTTCTTTCTTAAATTATTTTTAAGGTGCTCTGTTATGTGATTTTGGACCCCCTTAAAAATATGATCTGAATTCTTGTTCTGGCTCTGGTAGAGATAAACATATCTGCTAATAAATAAATAAATAAATAAACAAACAAGAAAGACATTCTATTGTCTCTCCTTTTACAAGTTAATCTTAACGGGCCTGTCAATCACCCAGGCAGAACATTGCCTCTCAGGATGTCTGTCTGTTCCAGAGACTTGTAAAAATAGTACACAGTCAACCTCAGCATGAAGGTTAGCATAATGGTCTTTCTGGCCATTGTCCACTTTCATCCCTAAGGGTATCCTATGTTATTTTATAATAAACTCTATTTTCTACACAATGTTTTCATGTTTCATCTGAATTCATTCAAGGGAGGTATATGACCTTTCTTTGCGAAACATGAACAAACATCTATTTTCCCCAGGTAAAGAGAGACCAATGAGAGACCAAAGAAATTATTCTGCCCTGGTCTATAGCTTGGTGAGTTTATGAGTTCATTGGGGTTGTTATTGAAGCATGGGTGAGGGAGTCTAGGAATATGGATGAACCAAAGGCCACTGCATCCATAAATGTCCATCCAGAATGTCTGATGACTCAGAAAAGCTGCACACCTGTTGTGTGCTACACACTTTTCAGGCAACAGCCATGGAAGAATCTCTTCTCCCTAACAAGGACTAGCCTTGGAAAAGAATCTTATGAATCTCATAACTGTTTTGATTTTCCAGAGTTATATCACTTTAGTAGTTTCCTGAATCTCATGAGCCTCCAACATACTTTCAAGAAAGATGTTTCATTTTAGAGGAAATAGCTAAAAACAATGATCACAAGGACTTTGGAACTTCTCAGGAGGCCAGAGTGAGAGGAAATGGAGAGAGGAACATACCAGTTGTTTATTAAGGTAGCAAATGGTCAACCTGAAAAAAATATATGCAAATAACATTATACATAATGAATCGGTTTTATTTAGGGATATGTATGTATTTACATATATACATCTAATAACAATTAATGAAAAAAAATAGGTCATGAACTTGAAAGAGAAGGAGAAGTATATGAGAGAGTTTTGAAGGAGAAAAGGTAAGGTGAAAAATGATGTAATTATAGTTTCATTTTATAAATAAAAAATAGTAAAAATAAAAACAAATTAAAAAACAAAGCAAACAACAGCAACAACAAAATATTAAATAAAGACAAATTTAAAACTTTGAAATTAATCATTTAGTTGGAATTGAGATCACCTGGGCCCTGGATAAGTTGCTTTATATTGTATAAAAGAGTGGTTTTTCAAACTGTGTCTTTCCGTGAGTGTCTTAATTTTTGGATGGAGGTTGACTATGGAATGAGGTGGACAAAAAGAATTGCAGCTCCTCTCTGGCATCAACCACGCAGTACAGACTGAGAAATGATATTTCTGGGAGCAGAAAAGGTGAATTGGAGTTATAGAGGTACATAGTATATTAGGTTCAGTAACATTTTGGACACACCCAATGAAGGAAAGGGTACAGCCTCCTCATCCATCCAGCTCCATAGGGTTGTGGTCCTCACTAACCTCATTTAAGCACCTCATGTAAGCCTCGGAGATAAACAGAAAAAGTCAATCTCTAGTGTCCCCACGGCTCACATACCCTACTTGAGTTGTTATTTTCCCACATACGCATGTATCTGGCCGCCCTATTAGAGTCCTGCCCCTCACAGTTTTGGGGGTTTTTAGCTATCCTGCTCTGTGCTCCCAGCTTGTCTCACTGGAGCACCTGTCCAGGAGCTATCTTTGGATCTGAGAATGAAACACACACACACTCATACACACGCATACACATGCCAGTTAATCTTAAAGTACCGTGGCTAACTCAATGACTGAGCACTTCTAAGCCTCCTTTGGCTAAAGTGCACTTACCTTTACTCCTTGTTCCACACCTCTAAATCTGCCCTCAACATAGTTGCCCAGTTAACTTCTGTGAAGCCCATTGGCCTTTCTGCCCAAGACACTTCCAGGCTACCCTTCCATTGACTGCTTTCCTTTTCTACCTACATTTTGGAAGATCTCCCCTGCTACTATGAGTCTGTTCTGTCTCTCTACCCCAAGTATCTCGATTCCTCTTCTCCTCTCTCCTAGCCTGTGGGTACATCGAAGTCCCACCTCTTTCTTTCCACCCAGCAGTGAGCCCCTGACATCTTCATTGATTAATCAAGAATCAGTTGAGGGCAAGGACCTTCAGCGTCAGTAAACAGAGATTCCAAATTAAATCAAAACATCAGAACTACACCTCTATACCATTGTGCAACTCTGATACTGAAGCCAGACTCTATAGCAACCACAGAAGCCTTTCCAGCAATGTACACATGCATTTTCCCCAGTATCTTAGCAGTACAGACTTCTCATGACTCTGAAACATCTACAACTGTGCTGCTATGCTTTCGTCCTCTACAGATGTTTTGTAACCTACATGTAGACGCTTTCATAGACATACAGATTATGTGACATATAAAGGTTAATCTGCGAGTTAATATTATACTTAAGATTGGAATTAAAGAATATATTTATCTCAGCCCAGAATATCTGGTAAATTACTGGCTTATGGTATAAATTTATTATTATTCAGTAATATTTGATATTGTGCGAAGATTCAAGAATATATATTCCTATGCTTCTGACATAGCATGCTTAGGTCAGTAAGTTAAATAAAATGTTGAAAATACTTTTGGAAATGACTTATAGTGCTTTATAGATATCCTCACAATATATTAGTCCCTAATTTTTCCCATTTATAGGAAGAATTCACTAAAGAAGATCTGGGGGTGAAGAGTGGGAAGGGCAAACTAAAGGGGAGGAGAGAAAGGGGGTAAACAAACAAACAAACAACAAACAAACCAACAAACAAAGCCCAATTTCTTCCTTTTTCTCTTTCAGACAGGATCTCACCATGTTACTCTGGCTGACCTGGAATTTGTTTAATAAAGTAGGTTCTTATTACCTCCTGAGGTCCAGAGATTAGAGGTATGCACAGAATACAACACCTGCTGTGAAAATGTCAGCTCAGGAACTTTAGAAAATTCCACCAGACCCCTCCCCTCCTAGAAGAGTAAGGTCATAGAACACATAGGCACCCTTCCCCTCAAGAAGGTAGAAAGTAATTACATTCCTCAGACCACAGGGGGGAGCTTCCACTGACCACTACAGATAAGGGAAGCCCAGGGCTCATAGACACATTCTTCAGGGAGGAGGGACCATTGTTTACCCCCACCCCAGCCAAGGAAAGCCCTTGCTACCTCATTCCCTAAAGACCAATCAGCTTAAAGGGCGCACTGTTCCACCAATCATATTGGGTCTAATGGCTGCTGCTGTGAAAACTGTATAAAAGCTGTATAAAAACACTGAACGGGCTGCATGTGCTTGTTTTCTCTCCTTTGTGTACAGGGCGATCCCAGCATGCTGGAACAATAAAATTCCTCTTGGTTTTGCTTTGATTCCTGACTCCTCCATGTTATTCACGAAGGTAGTCTCCGGTAAGTTAAGGTTCATCAGAGTTTTACAGCTGGACCAAAATGTTAGAAAAGGCAGACTACTAGAAATCCAGGATGAAAAGCTTTCTAAACTTGGCAAGACCAAGTTCTAAAGTTTAAACAAGTGCAAAGACAGTTTCTGCTTTTCTTTTTTCCATACTCCCGGTTTGTGTTGTCCCAGAGATGGGGTAAAAATGCTCCTCAGCCCAGCCCTCCTAAAGTAGAGGCTGTTACTTGTCTGTATTTTAGCCCAATTTAATGACATATGTGCACAATTACACATTCTCAGGCGCTGGAAAAAATAGCTGCAGGTCTGTAAGCAAAAAATATGATCAAGACACACAAAAGACAGGGAGGAAGGGAGGGAGGGAGAGGAATAGACACACACACATCCACACATCCATACAGAGAGAGAGAGAAAGAGAGAGAGAGAGAGAGAGAGAGAGAGAGAGAGAGAGAGAGAGAGAGAGAGAGCCCTGAGACACCCACTCTGGCATTCAAATCAGTTTGTGAGTATTTTAAATAATTCTACCTTTTAGCTTAACGTATTCCACCCCCTCATTATTGCTTTTGGGGACTAGAAGACAGATCTAGGAGCAATTCAACCCAATTAGAAGGGAAAAGAGAGATTTTCTCTGGCAATTGCTATGCAAATGTGCGAATGGAAACAGAAGAGGTGACACTAAAGAGCATATTTGGTTGTTGACAACAGAATGCTGCCTTACTTTCCAACATATTTTCAAAACAACTTTAACCTAATTGATGTCCTAGGTATTCCTGCCAAGGTCAGTGCCCGAGTTCCCCAGCCCCTGAAGGAGGGGAGTGGGACCAGATAGGCTTGCCTGGGGCAGCTTCCCTAAGAACACCACATTCAGTTGTCATATTCATGTTTTCAGTAATAGGAATTGCTGGTGTGTGACACTTTCTGAAACTCTTGGTATTGTGGGCTTATAAAACATTTCAATGGGTAATAGTGTCAGACAGTGGTAATTAATCTTGGAGGAGAAGCCTGTTTCTGAATTGGAACATTGCTTAAAGGTATGACAATTTAGTGTCTACTCATTAAAAGTTAGGCTTGAGCCCTTTCCCTCTTACCTCTAGTTTTAAAAATAATTGTGTGAGAAAAGCCCGCACAATTGGATTTTCAATGTTATGAAACACATTCTCTGAGTGGATCCATCTAAACTATTCCCAGCTTGGTGCCTGGCGGTAAGGGTGGTGCAGGAGGGAGAGGAGGCAAACTGGAGAACTCAGATTGAGGAAGGGTGGGAGGGGCCCGGGAGAGCCCTGAATCTGGAGAGGAACTGACTCTGCAAAACATAGGAAACCCAGGGAGGTCAGGGACTTATCTGAAATAGGCTAATTATCTGCAGACAGAAATCCAAGGTCATATATCCTAATCCCACTCAGCCTCAGGGAAAATTTACTATTTCAGTCCTGGTTGCCTCCCTCTAAACCAGTCTTAGAAGCCAGGCAGAGTTCTTGTTCATTCAAGGACAAGACGCTAGTATCAGCAGCAACCCACTGAATTTCTACAGGAAAGCCGACCTGTAGCCAGATGAAATTCATAGTACTTACTATGAACTAGTGGAAAGGATGGAGTCATTGTCAACTAGGTCAGAGAAAGTGGGGATGTAAAAAGATATTTTAAAACATAGAGCACTGCAGGATGGAAACTCTCTAGGATACTTTGTCTATTGCAAACTAGCCAATAGAAGAGGATATTGAAGGTAGTTACAAAGGAAGAAGAGCATCCCTCTGTGAGTGCTCAACCAGCTTGATGGAATTATCACATTGTTTTGTGATCATTCTGATATTTTACGTATAAAAATGAAAACAAGGATGGAGCTATCTGAAGGCCCTTCAGTTCTTTTTCAGAAGGGTAGGTGAGAAGGCTCACTGTCAGCAGCACTATTCCCTATCTGCTGCCAATGTGCATTTAAGTTATTTTCTTGTCCCTCATTCCACTGTAACTTTGCATGCGTATGTAACAAAATGTATTTACTGAATACACTGTATACCCTCTCAGTTTGCCAGCTAGGTACACTTTCCTTTCTACAAACATGTTTTGAATATGACCATAGCACTGATTGATTCTGTCATCTTTTTCTGCTTCTCTTACTTATGCTGTGAAATTTTGTTAGTGCAAATCTCTTGATAACCGAGACTTCAAGGAAGGACATTTTTACAGAACTCTGTAGCTGACAGTCCTATTGCAGAGGAATCAGTCCTGGGATTCAAGCCCAACATTTCTCTACAGCAAAGCCAGGACACATAAGCAGTTCAACAGAGCATCTAGACGAGAAGAAAAATGCTAGTGGTAGAAGGTTGTTTGCACCAAACGCTGGTGATTCCAGTCTGTGCTTTTAGTCAGCATCTAGTGATTAAACCCCAGAAAATAAAAACTGAACATAAAAAGAATCTGGTTTGATTGATACAATTAGTTCAGCATCTAGATCTACAATTCAGCTTTGGAATAAAGAGCCATTTGTCAAAACTTTTAAAGATTGGCTGTTTCACACGCATTTTATTTTTATATTTCTGTCTGTGGCTGTGCTAAGTCATTGCTGAAATCTTTTACATCCAAGTCAGTCTTTATACAGGCTGGACCATGGGAAGAACTTACATCTCTGATAATTTTATACAATTTTTTAAATCCTAGAAGCATATCTTTAGAAACTTCTTTCACATCCTTAGATATTTATTTTTCTGTAACTGCAGCCAAAACAAATATCCAATTAGCAATATTTAAAGTTCATGTAAACATTTTTTCATTATTGCATTATACCTTATATTGTAGGGAGACTTTTTCAAATTGAGAATACAATGAAAACATCAATGGTTTTGAATATATATATGGTTCTCACACAGCAGTGTGTGTAAATCCCCAGGGGACCTTGTCAATATTCTGATTGGATGGAGGTCTAGAGTCAGGTGGTGCTGATGCTGACTCTTCTCAGACACTTGAGATGATACATAACAAGAGGTCAAGGTCCTAGCTTTGATTTACTGTCTCTACAACGTCATCATCAAAGTGTCCTTGCTCTTTTGGGATGGAGATGGGGTATTTGCTACAGCACCAGACATCAATCTGTATTTATGGAGGGGAGAGAGAAGTAAGGAAGCCTTGATATGTTTCTGGATCCAGCTTATTGTTTGAAATGTAAATTGCACTGTTTCCTTTTTGGGGAAGAGTGGGCAAATAAATAAATAAATAAATAAATGAATAAATAATCTCAGGGGTCAAGCTTTTTATTCCTAATGTTGGTCATATGCAGTCTTTCACTTAGGGTGCTGAGCACACGGTTGCCCAGAAGCAAAATCAAGGCTTTCCTAATAAAAAGGATGAATGGCTAATGGGTGGCAATTCACAGTGATTGCCACAATATATTAAGAGAAAAAGCAAGATTCCAATAGCAGGAGAAATACAGAAGCAAATAGTTTTCCTTTCTTCAGTGCTGGATATTTTACTCAAGAAGAAACACCATTTCTTTGTATGTTTCTTTAAAATTTTCACCACACAGAAATTCACAAATAGACATCTTATGTATTTATGCTTCCTTTCAAATTCAACAGATTTCAAAATGTCTTTTCACAAAATGATGTAAGGTATGATTTTCTTTTTAATGTACTTAGCTTTGAGTTTGAAACCAGGTCTCTGCTCCTATTTGGATAACTCAACACACTCCACCTGAAGAATTACCTTCTTCTTCCTTTTATATTTTCTTTTTCTTAGGCAAGATACCCCTCTGTAACCCAGGCTAACCTTGAACTCTTGATCTCCTTGCCTCAGATTCCTGAGTGCTGGGATAAAAGGCATTTACCACCATGCAGGAATCTTTCATACATTTTTATTACTTGAACTGACTGAGACCTCTAACCAGTATCTATACATTCTCCCTCCATTAAAGAAAGAATTTAGAGATGAGATAAAATAAGCAGCCAGGAGAAACTTTATTATATAGCAAAAGTGGACACTCAAAGACTAGGTGCAAGTCTCTCAAAAGCACCACGGCAGAGTTTGGATGGACAAGCTTGAATAGAAAGGAGGAGCCACTGTGACTTACAGTGGGAATCAGGAAGTGATGGGGACGGAGGGAGCTGAGGCGCTCCAGTAAGGAGTCAGGAGTTTTTCCAAGAGTGTTAACTTCCTTTTCTAACTTTATATAATGTTTTCTGGGTGTGGTGTGTTCTCAGATACAAGACGGGAGAGGCAAATGTTACAAAGCTAATGACATTACAATGAAGCCAAGGACAAGTAAGAGCCGTTCTGGTTAAATCGATTTGGCTTTGTGAACTTTACTATAACATAATTCTGTAATTGTCTTTGTAAGTACTTTGCAATTTGCCTCATCTTTTGCTGTACCTAGTGTCTTAGTTATTATTCTTTTGTCTTATGACAGAACGCCATGACCAAGGCAACTTATCAAAGAAAATGTTTAGTTTAGGGCTCATGGTTACAGGTAAAGCCTATCACATCATATTGAAAGCACTTCAGTATTCAGGCAGGCATCTAGATGAGAGCTTAAATCTTGATTCCCAAGCAAGATTTGTGGGGCAGGGATGAGGAGATGCTAATTGTTGAAACCTCAAAGCCTATTCCCAGTGCCACATCCTCTAGCAAGGCCACATCTACTTCCCAAACAGTTTCACTAACTTGAAGCAAGTATTCAAACATAAGAGCCTAAGAGGCCATTTTCATCTGAACCTACCCACAGCTAGCCTGCCTCATTTTAACCACTTTTAAAGGCCTTTTGCTTCCTAGTGTTGTGCCCATTCAGGAAGCATTTGCAAACCCCAATAGACCAGCAAATCCAATGCAATCACAGTGTCACACTAGGGTCTTTATTCAAGCTAGATCTTGGGCTCACTCCCACCTCTGATGCAGCAGGATGAGAAAGTGAAGCCCCAAGCCCACAGTGGGACAAGGTTTTATAGGAAACGGTGAGCAAGCAAGGCAGTTTCTAGCTTGACAAGTATCTAATTGGGTGAATATTATGACACTGGCCTTCTATGCCAACAGGTGGGTGCTCTGAGACAAAACCATGAACAATCATAAATGGTCTGAAAGTACATCTGGAGCTACCAGACTAATCCTGATTGTCTGTTGCTAGGGAGTAATTCTGGGATATGGGCCAGAGATAAGCTATGTAGCTCTTCCTAGAACTTGGGTGCAGCTTGGGCTCAACTGCAGGTTGAGTTCTTAGGCCCTTTTTCTTTTAAAATGGAGACCAGTCCCAAGATGGAGTAAATTTTGTCTCTCACTAGGAAGTACCACTCATGTGGTGCTTTGAATAGGCTTGGCCCAGGGAGTATCACTAATAGGAGGTGTGGCCTTGTTGGAGTAGGTGTGGCTTTGTTGGAGGAAGTGTGTCACTGTAAGCCCCTTTTTCTAGCTGCCTGGAAGTTAGTCTTCTCCTAGTGGCCTTCAGAAGAAGATACAGAACTCTAAGCTCCTCCTGCACCATGCCTGCCTGGATGCTGCCCTGATCTTGCCTTGATGATAAAGGACTGAACTTCTGAACCTTTAAACCAGCCCTAATTAAATGTTGTCCTTATGAGAGTTGCCTTGGTCATAGTGTCTGTTCCCAGCAGTAAAACCCTAACTAAGACATCTCCTATAGATCCCTTCCCTGCTTTGAAAACATTGCTTTGTTTCCTAATGAAATGTTAGTTTGCAGAGAAAGCTGATGAGAGAGAAGGCAATTATTGGCTGAATGACTATGAGTTTTGGGTTTCACAAATACTTGGAGAGCTTTCAAGACTTCCATTGCAGAATGGCTTTCCTGCTATTCTTTTACTTCTCTAGAGTAAAGGATTCTTAAATATTTTGCACTGGTGACTGCTTTCCAAGTGAGGAGTTTTATAGGCACCCATGTATATAGCTGTATACAATATGAACATAAAATCAAGTATTTACTACCAATAAATAATAAATAAATTTATTTAATTGTACTACTTATTAAAGTGGAAAGCAGATGTGTATACTAAAGAAAGCATGTGACTGTGTATTTTTACATGAAAAATTAACCATGGCTGAACATTTGATGCTACAGCATGTAACACATAGTCAATATTCTTCAAAATTGATCAACACTTTATTTTTTTAACCAACAATGTTGAGAATGCTACTTTTAATAAATATATAAAATAAAATGGCAGAATTAAGTTTATTATTTGAAGAGATACTAATTTCATATTTACATGCTGAAAATGATAGAAAAATATTTGCAATATTTTTGTTCTCTGTAATTAAACCATTATTATTTTTTTAAAGAAATAGAAACAGAAAACATCCTATGTCCATACTCTTCATGGTCCAAAGAGCTTATCTAATTTCTAGTGTCTGTCATTCCTTTGTTTAACTCAATAGTATTTTCTCAATGTCTCCTCTGATATTACTTGCTGTGGGGGATTGACTGGTGAAAAATTCTTCTGAAATGTCATGATTTCCCCTCAGTTTTAAAAACTAATTTGACCACATATAGATTTTTAGGATGATAGTTTTTCCAGGACTATATTAATATTGATCGTCTTTATTTTGGGTTTTATTATTTCAGTAACAAATATACTTCCACTTTTTCATTTGTAGAGAATGGATGCCTTAAAGATTTTTCTGTTTGCCACTTTTAAACATGTTGATTATATTATTCTTTGAAATGTTAGTGCATAGGTTGCTTTGTGTAGGCATGTTCTGTTTTCCCTCTTTTAATTTTTTTCTCTCTGTATCCACAGTAGATTACTTAACTTTTTCCTCACTGCTTATTGATGATCTCTTCCTCTTATTTCCTATTTACCTGCATTTCATCTTGTGTAGTTTCTGTCCCCATACCTTTAGGCAAGTTGATAAGTTTTTAGGTAACTCCTAAACTGGTGACAATCACACTGTATTTTTTTTTATTTCAGATACTCAGTTCTTATTAGAAATTTGATTTGTGTGCATAACTTCACATGTTCACCTATCCTTTTACTTGCTATAATATATGCAGAATAACAGTCAAGTTGTTTAAGAACTAGCTTAGCCTAGTCTAGAATGTTTCCTACTAATGAGATAACACTGAAGATCACTCTGAGTATGCTTGTTGCTACCTTGAGAATTGGAGGAGTTCTTCTGCTATGGTTACTTGAGAGTAAAGGCCATTCACAAACCATAGAGATTGCTCCATCTCTCTGCTTAGCTGATCCTTTGCCTAGACTTCAGTATTTTCCTCACACCCCTGAGGTAGATTAAACCAGATCGCGGGATCCTCTCTCCACACGCGTCTTTCTCTTTTCCAGTTTCCTACTCATTACTCTCTAGACACCTTGTCCCACACGAGTCTCAGTTTTCTCTTAAGAGCATCGTCAGACTGGCCCTACTCTGATGCTGCCATTTGTACATTTAAGACAGCAAATGTCTCTTTGTTTTTATATACCACGGCATAGCATTCATTTAAAATTCTCTTTCCTAGGCAGTCTACTGAGATTGGCCACTTTCTTTTTAATGCCCTATAGTTTGAAAGACTTCTTTTTAAATTTTCAGGTTTTTGTTCTGTTCTGTTTTGCTTTGTTTATGTTTTTTGGAGTGAGGAGAACTTGTGGCTGAATAGACAGGAAATTTCAGGGACTTTTAGACTGCAGAAGTATGGAACAGTGATGATGGGCAATGATCTCCACATGCTGCATCTATGGGCTTTTTAAATGACAGCAGATGACAGCAAACAAAGGCTGTCAAGAGCATTGACTTTATCTTCTTTTTACCCAAGTAATAGAGCCTGACACACGGTAAGAACTTTGTAAATATCTATATTACAAGGAACAAATTAATATAGTTTCCCTAGATTAATCAGGTGTTTTTTTTTTAATTAATAAAGTTTCTTCTTGAAACAAGATCTCACTCTCCTTGATTGGTCTGAGACCTGCTATGGAAACCAGACTGGCCTTGAACTTACAGGGATCCCCTCTGCCTCCTGAGTGCTGGGGTTCAAAGTATGTGCTATAATGCCTGGACAGTTTTTTAATTTTCATTTTTAATAACTTATATATGAGTGTAGTGCTCAAGGATGCCAGAAGAAGGTGTTGGGTCACCTTGATCTGGAGTGAAAGGGAGTTATGAGATGCCAGACGTGGGTGCAACCTACTGAGCTTATTTACTCTGGAAAAGCACTAAGCCCTCTTAACTACTGAGCTTCTTTCCAGCCCAATCATATAGATTTTGATGGAGAACACAAAGTTCTAGAATTCATCTCCTTGTACTTTTATGTTTGTTGAGGATCATATCTCAATAAATTATTTTCTATTGATTAGACTTTATTTTTTCATAGACTGTATCACACTTTATTTGTTCTATATATTAAGTTTTTCAAAGAATTAAACAGTTTGCACGGCTTCCCATTTGAGATCCCACATTAGTTTATTTTCCACATTTCAGCATTTCCATAGAGTTTTACTTTGTGGCTAGACACAGTCTTGCAATAATTTGATTTTCTGTGTATTAAAAGATTTTTTTTTACAGGAAAACTTTAGTATATTTTTCCTGCTTAAACAATATAATTTTAATAAGCATATAACAATTTCTTTGGTAAGAAAAGAAAATGTTAAATAAAAAAGAGCTGGGCATGTGGCTCATGTTGTAATTCTGGAACTCAGGGAGGCTGAAGGTAGGCTCAAGATTTCAAGGCCAAACTCTGTCAAATAGTAAGAGCAGTCTATAGACATGGATGCTATTGTCTACATGAGACCCTGTCTCAACATACAAACAAACATATGGATGCTATCATTGATCTAAAGAGAATTTATTAGAAATAATTGTGCTGCTGTTAGTTGGTTGGTTTTGAGGCAGGCTGGCCTTGAACTTCTGAGCCTCCTGCCTCAACCTTCCAAATTCTGCAATTACAGAATAATCAGAGTAAATCGCAATGTTTGGATTATAAATGACTGGTGAATGTCTAATATGTGTGAAATCCTGAACTGGATCTACATGAACACAACATACACATACACATGAGTAAATAAGTAAACAAAACAAAATAAAGAAAGGATTCCTTAAAAAATCAGCAGCCATTTTTTTGTTTGTTTGTTTTGTTTTGTTTTGTTTTTCTGAATTAGAAAAGTCTTGTCCCTTTCAAAGGATTCCAACTAGAATCGCAGTTCAGGTAACACTATAATGAAGTCTGTGTGGCTTTCTTTCTGACGCACCCGAGTCTCAGGGCGGAGACTTAAACTGTATTAATAAGGTTTCAGATTAAAGGGCCAAGTTAAAGAAAGATAGCACATGGAATTAAATTGGTGACTAATAATGTGGAAACAGAGCTTTCCTTGGAGCTGCAATAGAAGCTATTGTCCTGTATAAAACTAGTTCTGGGTGGAACACAGAGGGGTCAGAGACTTGGTCCAATTTAGAGAGTAACAGGTTTGCAGCATTACCTGTCGTTGCTTATCTGGATGACAAGAAGTGCAAATGGCATCAAAGTCAGCTTTAATTACAGTAAAAAAAATCATAAGTCTCCAGTGTATGCAAGTATTCTAGAGTGGTGCCTGCTGTCAGAAACATAGTAGTAAACAAATCAGATGGGAAAATTCAATGTGCTGTCCCAGACATTGGTGTCTATAGACAGCTCCATGAGAGAACCACAAAAAATGGATTTTTTTTCTGCTTAGAAAGAACACAGACCCCACCTTCATTTTCTTCTTCAATAAAATGTAGCTTTAAAAATAGGCAAAGAAGTAGAGACCTAAGGAAGAGTGAGAGGGAACCAAGTTAAGGTTGGGAAGAAATGGGAGTGGAGAAGCATAGAGACCCATGCAAGTTCCCAGCCTTCACAAAAGGAGAATGAAGATATGGACTGATATAAGTGGAACTGTGCTTTTGAGAGGTCTATACTATTTTTTTTTGAGACAGAATTTCTCCGTGTAGCCCTGGCTGTCCTAGAACTCACTCTGTAGGCCAGGCTAGCCTCGAACTCAGAAATTCGCCTCCCTCTGCCTCCCAAGTGCTGGGATTAAAGGCGTGCGCCAGCACTGTCCAGCAATAGGCCTATACTTTAAATATTGGTAAATGTTTGTCTTAGTTAAGGTTTTACTGCTGTGAAGAGACACCATGACCAAGGCAAGTCTTTCAAGGACAACATTTAATTGGAGCTGGCTTATAGGTTCAGAGGTTAAGTCCATTCTCATCAAGGTGGGAACATGGCAGCATTCGGGCATGCATGGTACAAGAAGAGCTGAGAGTTCTACATCTTCATCTGCAGGCTGCTAGCAGAATACTGACTTCTAGAAAGCTAGGATAAGGATCTTAAAGCACAAGCCCACAGTGACACATCCACTCCAACAAGGCCATACCTCCCAATAGTACCACTCCCAGTGCCAGGCATATATCATCACATTGTTTGTAGGCCAACCTAATAGGTTATAATTGCGGAGCTCTAGTGGCAGCAGATGCCAAGAGTTGGTGCAAATGGCACTAGAGGGTTATGACAGTAGTTCAGGCCTGTGAGCCCAGCACTGGAAGATAGAGACGAGAGAGGATCAGGAGTTCAACATCATCCTTGGCTACATAGTTGGTTTGATGCTAGCTTGTGCTACAGGAGACCCTATAGCAAATGTAAACAAATAATAATAATGATAGACTAGAAACCTGTATACTGGAGGAAGGCGAGAATGATTTAGAAAATTAGTATCAAATGTATTGTCACAAAGTACTTTATTTTTCCATCTTATTAACACCAAAGCCTTCTCAATGTATGTCTACTCTTATTTTTTCCTATGCACATGAATGTGCATGCAATATGTATGTCTGTATCTGTGCTTACATTTGTATGGGTACAGTAGTCCTATGTGTGATGTAGTGTTCTTGTCCACAGGTTGACATGAGGAATCTTACCCACTCATTTTCCACCTTATTCACCGAGGCACAGCCTCTCATCTATCTTTGGAGCTCATGCTGGTTGCTCTAGTTAGCCAGCTTGGCCAGAGAATCGCTTTTCTCCACATTCTGAGCACTGCAATTGTAGTTGGGCTTCCAAACCCAGCCAGCATTTACGTGGGTGCAGGGTAGCAGTTTTAGTTCTCATGCTTACCTAGGAAGGTGTTCCCAACCTAGCCATCTGTCTCTGTCTCTGTCTCTGTCTCTGTCTCTGTCTCTGTCTCTGTCCCTGTCCCTGTCTCTTACACACACACACACACACACACACACACACACACACACACACACACACAGAATTTGCTCAGTGAAAAAAATCATAGTAGCTCTTTAATCTGTGCTTTGACATGAGCGTGAGGTCTTAGTCTATGGTGCGTGTGTGTTGGGATGATGGTGATGC
Organism: Mastomys coucha; assembly: GCF_008632895.1. Lineage (NCBI taxonomy): Eukaryota > Metazoa > Chordata > Mammalia > Rodentia > Muridae > Mastomys > Mastomys coucha. The sequence goes on from NW_022196898.1 coordinate 20,219,599, forward strand.
TGCATACATGTTGAGATCCAAAGGAATGGTATGACATGAGTCTTCAGTTTTTCAAACTTGAGACATTCATACAAGAATACACTGTATCTGCCTAAGTTTTGTCCCTCTCTTTGTTCACCTCCAACTCCTCCCATGTCTCTCCTGACCCCTCCTGAATTCATGAATTTTTCTTCTATAATTATTGCTGTGATATTCCTTTGACCCGGAGTCTGCCTGGATTTCCTTCTTAGGCCATGGGTCACCAGGTTATAGCATGCTCTGTCTCTTGTTTTATATGAAGACAATTCTATAAATCGAATATTCATACAAAATTTTGGACAGGTATGTATCCATTCAGTTTCATTTGTGTGTGCATGTGTGTGTTATTGCAGGAGCACATGAATAAATGTTATATTATTGGATTAAAATTATTTTCTTTCCTCTTATAGTTCTCATTTTCTGTAACTCATAATAATTTTCAGAAAAGAGGCAAGACTTAAAAGATGAAAGAAATTGATCCTTTGTAAACGGAAGGATCTCCAGATAGCTCAGAGAAAATCAGTACCGCAATTAAATGAGAATCCCAGGGACTGAAATGCAAGACTGTGATAACAAGACAAAGGTTGAAAGGTTATTATCTGCTAACTTTTCAAGGCCACTTGTAAGTGAACATCTCTAACTTAATGCACTTAAACTCTGCAGACAATGAATCTGGAATCTCTCTTTCTTCGATTCTTTTGTTGTTATTTATTAGCTTTTCTCAGTCTAATAGAGATGTAATTAATTTATATTACTTCCATAAATGTTGGTACTTGATATTCATCTGTATATATCAAAGTGAATGGAGAAACATTTAAAATGTATTCTTCTTTCAAAAGTTTGTGATGGCTATGCATCACTTCAACATGTAGCAGCATCTTGTGACACATGTCAACCCAATGTGACAAGCAGCATGAAAAATAGATTTGAAATATGGAAGAAATAAATGCAGGAATCAATGACTTCTGGTGGCTGCATTCAACTGTATAGCCCTTGGAAGTTGACAATTTCATGTTTTATGCAGGAGACAGACACTTGGGTAACACACTGAGGAGTCTATATTCAAAGTCATTTGCAATCAATGAAACAATAGAATATAAGCATGTGAAAAAGAACATCAAAAATCATTTTTCTGGGGACATTGGTTGTTGTGTACATCAGTATCGTTAAAACATGACTGTAGCTCCTTTTCTTTTATGATTTCATAGGTTTCTACAGCTCATTCATGCTATGATAAGATACTATAGAGCAGATGGACCCTTGAGAAGAACCAGGAATGAATGGTCTAATTTTTGTTCCTTCATTTCCTTACCTGAAAGCAATGATTGGTTTTCAAGTTACAAGGTCATTCCTAGATTTACTCCAGTATATCCATAGCAGAAAATAACTCAGTCTGGGGTGATGACTGAGACAGAAAGAAGAGGAACAGCAGTAACAATCCTCTCAAGGGTCTAGGCTTTAATAAAGTGGATTCTGGAAGACAAAAATTTTCATAACTTGGAACACTGAAGAGAAGTGGTACAGTTTGTAGTTCATATTCAAATGGATTTCTTGTCCAATTGCCTTATTTTCAGATTACATATCATTTATTCAATTTGTGTTTCCTCTTCCAGCTGCCAATTTCTCAGATGTAGCTGTAGAATCACCTCCTTTTCTGTGAGGAGCTATATTCTCGAGATTTTGGTGTCTCTCAACTTGTAATGAGCATTTTAAACTGTGGAATTGCATTCTTTCACTAAATTATGGGGTTATATAAGCAAAATTAGACATTGGACCCAGTAATATAACAACATAGTGGCTACTATTTGAAGTATACAATGTGGTCTGGTGGTTCATAAGTAACAGTCTTCTTACATCACGGTGTCTAGAAGCTAGCAGACTCTGTACAGGTTTTAAGGACTGAACGATGAATTGATTTTGACTTCCTTAGAGCATGTCTTTATATTAAGCAAGTGTAGCTATTAAAAATGATTGACCATTTTCCAAATGTCAAAATCTATACAGCATCCATGTTACCTTATATTTTAGTATACAGAAAGGAACTGTAAAAATACAGTTAACTTTGTTCTGTGAAAACATTGTTCTTTTGATTCTGTTTACATAAATGTTTTCTGGAAGTCATTCTAAGGAGTATACATCATCATCTCTTATGGTGTTGGGAGAGACTCTAATCAGGTCTGAAATTAGAATCATTAAACAAGGCTCATTTCAAATATACTGAAAAATTAATGTTCATCATAGATTGCCAAAATGATGAAATTTTACTTTAGAAACTTTGATGGTTATCTTTTTCTGTAACAGCATTTGGAGTGATAATTGGCCGCACTAGCATCTACCTTATATCTACTGGTCCTGAAAACTGAGATAAAATGATTAATATTTTTCTTGATGTGAAGGACTCAGACTCTTACTTACTGTTTGGGGTCATGGTTCTATTTCTGAGTCATATTTCCTTAAGTAGCTCCTGTCCTTTGTGAACCCTGCTTTGCTTCACATTCCTACAAAATCAAGGCTCAAATCATGACCACTCATTGAGGTATGTGGCAGAACTGTAAGCAAAGCTGAAAAAATGGGATTGGCTACTATTGTCACTGTATAATTTAGTTATTTTGGTAGGATATTGAAATGAACTTCAAATTTTACATAATAGTTATTGATAAAATATTAGTGGATGAGGATTGGTGTTATAGTCATTTGGTAGAATGTTTGTCTAGAATCAGAATTCCTCAGAATCACAGAAATGGGCATGGTGGCACTCTGGAAGTGGAGGGAGGAGGATCAGAATTCTGTTCAAGACCATTTTAGCTACATAGTGAATTTGTAGTCAACCTAAGCTACATGATATGATGTCTTATGAATTAGTAAACTAATAAGAAATGCACACATCACAGTATGTTAATGGTAGAGATATGATACATTTATAGTTAATTACTGATATAGAACATACCTATTTCAAATTTAGCATTTTCAAATGAGGGAAATACTTTCCCCCTACTAATACAAAGAAAAAAAAAAAAACAAACCCAAAACAGAAAACAAATGTTTCCCTAACATGAGAATAGGTAGAATAATGACTTCATTTTGGTTCATATTTTTATATGATTAAATAGGAATAATGAAATTCATGATAGTTTACCAAGAGTACATAGAATGTAATAAAAGAAAGTAAAGGTGCCCATAAATATGCAGTCTCCAACTCTTGAGAATTGGATGGTTAGGGTTAAGACGTGGATGATGAAAAACTGAATTCAAGACATGATTTAAAACTCTCCCTGTCACAGGCTGACTGGATGATGGATGAGGTTACCACGATTGACAACAAGGGTTTGAGAAGAGGTGAATTACTTTCCACACTGGCTGTTCGGGCTCAGATTATCTGCAAATGAACTTGGGTTGTTGTTTCTTAATTCTATACATTAAAAATTCAATTCCAGGAACATAAATTCTCTGTATCAGCATTGAGTTTCAAAGTACCTTCTGCTAGCAGAGCCATGATAAATGTTACCTAGTTGCACTAATGGTCTGAAATCCTTAAACTACAGGGGGTGGGGCATATGCCTACAGCTTCCAGCAGAAAGCTTCAAAAACTTCTCAACATCCATCTGTGGGGCTTCTTCATGTAGTTATTCATTCCTGAGAAGGAATCCTTCCCCCCCTCAAAAAAACCCAACAAGACCTATTTCATGAAGCTGATGACATGAAAATGGAATTAATTTGTTCCCATCATTGATAAGATATTAACATGAAATCTCATCAATAATACTGTGGTAACATGAGTATACGCTTTCCCAATTTCATCTTGCTCTCTGCTGCATTTTTCCCTTTGTAGTAAGCTGAAGAGAATGGAGGCTATTGATTGATCTGGCTTATCTTCGTTCTCATGTTCCGATATGATCTGGCCAGGAGAAAAGACTGCTCTGAGCGGACTTAAGGAGAAGCACACACAAGCCTGTGCTCCCTCTTCTTGCAGATGGCCAAGCTACAGATCTCAGCAGTGTATCCCCTGCAAAGCTGAAACTTGTCCCAGAGGAGGCAGTCTTGTTTGGTACCATGTAAACTCCCCTCAATTTTAATTTGGTGAGTAAATGAATGACAAAAAAAAATCATTCTAGAACTATATAGCAGCAGTAATTTAGATTTTTCTTTTGTGAGTACTTGCAAATCAGCCCCTCAGCCTCAGCGCTGGCTGCTTACTTGTCTTCTCGGGTGTAGGATTATGCCATCAACAAAGTGGGGGATGCTATAGACTTTGCAAATGCTACTAAACATCGATCCCAAGACCTCATCAATTTAAGGAACTCTTGGGAATAAATATAAATTGCTTTGGTTCTACCTTCTCTTTGTCTGTCTGCATGTACATTTCTGTCTTTCTGTCTCTGTCTGTCTTTCTCTGTGTCTCTGTCTCTGATTCTGTGTCTTTCTCAGCCTCCTTCTCTCTCTCTCTTCTCTCTCTCTCTCTCTCTCTCTCTCTCTCTCTCTCTCTCTCTCTGTGTGTGTGTGTGTGTGTGTGTGTATGTGTTTGTGTATGTATATATGATTGTAGGTGTCTTTGGAGATCAGAGGAATCAGCTCCTCTGGAGCTGAAGTTATAGGTGGTTGTGAGCCTCCTAGCTTTCGTGCTGAGAATAGACATTGGTACTTTGCTAGAATGGTATATACTATAGTCTTAACTACTGAGCCATTTCTTCAGCCTAGAAATCAACATTTGGTCATTTATATTAGCAAGTATATTTGAGCATCGTTATTCACAAATTGTATATTTTCAAATTTGCATACTTACTGAATGCTGTTTTCATTTAAAAACTCATACTTACTTTAATTATTTTTAAACAAATATAAATAAAGTAGATATTTTGGTGCTATACTTCTTCCCCACTCTGAACTGAGAATGGACAAAGTTAAAGTGCATCCTCTTGCTTCAGCCTGATAATACATGAGTGTCCTTTTAAAGTTCCATTTAATGTCACATTCTTGCATATCTGTGCTCTCTGTTGATAATTTTGTTTTGTTTCAAATGTCAATTAGCTTAAATCTTTATGTCTGTTATTCCTGACTAGAAAACAACTTACTAGAAAGAAAGTGTTAAGTAAACTCTTTTTGTGCATAAGTATTATTGGCTTTGAGTTTATATGAACAAACCACTAATGCACTCTAAATAAGATGTCTGTTTACAGAAAACACATTAGAAAAACTATACATTCATGGCTTGATGACAGTACAAACATATCCTTGTATTTCTCCCGGGTGCAATGGTTCAATATTTGTCAATTCATCATTCATTGTGGCTTTATAGAAATGTCTACTGCTAATAATGAGATATGATTATAGTTGTTACCAGTATTTTAACTTTCATAGGCTTGAATTAGATAAGCAATGGCTAATGAGAGATCATATTGGCAGGAATGGAATAAATAGTGCTTCTTAAACTGCCACTGATTCCTCTATGGATGATGATGATGATGACAATGATGATGATGATGACAATGGTGATGGTGACAATAATAATGATGATGATATTGGTGGTGATGTGTGTCTATGTGTCTGCATGTGGTACTCAGATTTTATAAATTTATAAAATTAATATATAACAGATTAATATGAAAAATAAGCAATTTAATAAGTAAGTATTATTTGAGTAAAGCTGAGTAAATATTTGCTATGATATTTTTATGCTTTTTGGAAATGAATGTCACCTATTCCATAGATATCAGATATTCTTTTGGACACATAGACAGGCATTGAGGCCCTGACAGCAGAATTTCCCACAGTATTCTTTTGGAAACAACAGGCTGTAACTGCACCCAAGTAGTTTTCTTTTTCTTTTTTTCAAATCTATAGTTTTTGCAGTGAAACTTGTCTCAGTAGACTCATTTTGCTTCACACCCAGGATGATGGATAAACGCATCAGTCTGTGGGTGGAGAAAACTTTTTGAGATGAGTGCTTCAAGGTCAGAAGGTTTTAAGAAGACATATTTTTCTGTCAGCTTGCTTGGTAGGTCACGACTTTTCTTAGTACTATAAAAACGTAGAAGGCAATTAAACTATGAACTGTTTGACTCCATTTTGATGCCTATAAGCAGTAGGCCTGCCTTTTAGAGAGTACTCCACTTTGGAGCTAAGGCTTCCTGGTGGTAGGAACTTGATCCTGTTCATTGCACTCATTTTGATTTTGATTTTAATAAGATAGTGCTGCCTGTGGTTCACAAACAAATAAAATGTGCATCCTAATTCAATAACTATTAAGGATCTGCACTATGGTAAGGCTTACCGAACTTGAAACATACTTTTGTATTAGAAATGCTTTTGTCTATTAGCTAGAGAATTTTTTTTTTTGTAATGGTAGCTTTTGAATGTTAGAATGTAAAAGAAAACATTTCTTATAGCTTATAAGAACTGGAGGGGTTTGAAACAGTTATATTAACTGTAAAACCAATCCCAAAGCCAACCTTGCAACAACTCAGTCATTTGTTACATTTTTCTTGGACAAGTTAGTCAATATGTTTAACTCTCAGTTTCTTGATCTACATACCAGGATTATTTGCCCACCTCAGAGATCTCCTGTGAGGATTAAGTTGAGATAGGAAGATGAAGTGCTTAGCATGGGAACTGCTACCATCTACATGGCTTCAAACAGGTTTGCTTATGCACTGCTGCTGACCCCATCATCAGAGCTGGTAATGGGACCAGAGTGGAGAACATGGAGCTGGGCTCAGCTTCTCTTTACTGTGCAGACCAGATTTAGTAAGTGTGAAATTGTGGCTTTGAGGACACAGAACCTTTCATGTGCTTGACATTAAAATATCAGTGGACAACTTTATTTATTTTATTTATCAAATTTAAGCCAGGTGCCAATTCTTGATTGACTTGCCTCAGGGCATGGCTAAAATATAAAACACTTGTATTAAAATGCGAAGCGCAGAGTGGCAGTAGCAATTGGAAATTGTCACATTATTGGCTCTAATGTGCCATTTCAAATGCTGCCTTGCATTATGTAGTACATATTTGCCCATTGGAGTTCTGCTGAATCCTGATGGCTTTACCTTTTCTGAGCTAAGGACACCTGAGGGAAATTTTCTGCCTTCCCAGATCTATAGGTAGACAACTCAATTATGTTTTGTGACCCCATTACACTCAGATATCAGGAATCTCTTCAGTATATTTACATCAAGAATCGGAGCTAGTAAGAAAACTAGATGAGCTTCCTGTATCCCTTTCTCATATTTTCCTGAATGATTGGAAAGTTAGTAGTTACTTTGCTGAAAGGAAATAAGTAAGGCAATATAAAACTATCTTCATAAAGTAATATTGACCATGACACTACTAGTATTAATTATTTTAAATTTGCTTACAAAGTTTATAAAATTAAAGTTAGATCAAGGTCTGGTGCATGGCATAGGAATATACTTTTCTGATTCCTAAGAAAATAGCTTATAATTATTTTGTGGAGTGGCTACTTCCAAAATTCCACACTTCCTGAACTAGTGTGCAATAACAGACCCACATTCAATGATGGAACAGCTTGTCCCTATCTTGGACTTTAAAAGCTATCTTACAGTAAAGACAAACTAGGTTCATTACTGTTTATTATTAAACCTCTGTTTCTCAAGGATTGTGCTATGCTCCATCTATAACCTTAACTATAACTGGTTTTATCTTGCCTGTTCTAGGAAACAGGAACCATGCCTTTGTTTCAAAGGTTATTATGAATACCTGTTGTAATGACTATTTTATTATGACCACCTTGCCACCATGACTTTGTTTCACAAGAAGTTGTTATGACCAAATTGTTATGTTTTGCTTCTGCAACTGCATTTATTTGCCTGCCAAATATCCCATTTGGAAATCCCCTAACACCTGAGCTATAAATCTTGCCCATGCCCAATGCCAACCTCTTGAACCGTATCTTAGGAGGAATGCAGCCCATATATATGAATAAAAAAAGCTTGCTTTAATTAACTTGTCCACAGTGATTAGTGTCAATGGTCTTTCTCATGATATCTTTGGAATTATCATTAATTCTCTTATTTCTACAAAAGTAGAAGAATCATGGGAAGGACAGTCAAACAGGAGCCGCCTTTGTATTTGATAACAGCATCATCTCGCTAAATCAATCCTGAGACCGTCTATTTTCAGACTTATTAAATACACAGTAGTTATGTTCATTGCTTAAGTCTCCAGTCGTTGGCTTCCTGTTACTTACAGACTAACACATTTCTAAGTACCGAGTCTCTTCAATATCTTATCTGGAGCTTTAGCACTCTGTGTAGCATCTTATTATAACATTACTGTGAGAGTCAAAGGGTGTGAAAAATGCATTATTTGATCCAAAGTGGCATGCTGTTCCATTGGGCAGAATGTGTCCTGTGAGCATCAGCTGCAGTGAAGAAACAAAAGCTTTTAAGTCTTTAGACCAGAAATAGAAGTTTAAAAGTTAAGTTATAAATAGGAGGGAGAGGAGGGGATGGGAGCACAACCCTGTAATTTTTCTCTTATAGATCTGAGGTTTGTTTTGTGATAGTCTAATGCTGGTGCATGTTTTTAGCAGTATGGGTATCACTGTGGGTACCACTTCCGTACTTCTGCCATTCACACAGTTCACACGGAGGAGATTCACAGTCATGTGGCATTGTGCTATGGGGCTGAGGACCAAAAGAGACAATTATTCCTGTCTCTAAAATTGACTTGCTCCATGACCTCAGGCAAACCATTCAATCTCTGTCTCTGTTGTTCCCATCTGTAAGCATAGGATGGATGATTCTTGCATGAAGTTTTTCTCCAGAGGATTATTGCAAGGATTATTAAAAGAACATCTAAGCCTATTAGATACAACAAAAATTCTACTTTGTAAAAGTCAAGACTCCACCTCATCCTCTAGGAACTGGAGAAAAAGAAACCATGCCCAGAGCACATGGTAATGTCAGAAAAGAGTACCCTGGGACATCAGTTACTGGCCTGCTCTCCAGCCATTGTTCGTTTCTATCACAGAGCAGATTAGCTAGTAGTGCCCCACCTTGAACCTTACACTGAATGGAGGGATGCCAGGAGAGTTGTCTTAACTGCTGTTTCAGGGGTTCCTGAGCAGGAGAACATGGTAACAAATTGCAATGTAGGAAAGAAAGAGTTTGCCTAGCTGACTAATTTGTATCGTGCCAATTATCAAATTATTAAGAACCCAGTTGAACAAAGATTTGTAATACATATTATACCAGACAGTTGGAAAAAAATTCCCAGAGGCCTTTTGATCAGGCCCTTACAAATTAATTTCTGAAATAGGATGTCATTGATGTCTTCGTATCTCACCTCTCTTCATTATGGTGTTCACACTGAGCTGATAGATTCACCACTTTAAGATAGGTAGTATTTAAAAATCATTTGAAATAATTTTTAAAATTAAAAATGGTGTTTAGTCATTACTCATAATTTAAGAACAAAATAAAACAATTCAAAAACTTCTATAACATGATAAACATTCAATAGTCCTAATACACCAGCTAATTTTCTCTGCTAAAATTCACTTTTTTTGTACCCATTGATGTGGGAAGGTCTAGCTCATTGTGATTTTTGGCATCTCTGGGAAGGTGATACCAAGTTATAAAAGAAAGCAGACTGAGGGTACCAGGTAAACCAAGTGGTCAAAGAAAACCAACTGAACAACCGTGAGAAGCCAGCTAATATTCAGGGTCCATCCATGGTCTCTGCTTTAGTTCATGCCTCACTGTCTTGGGCTCTTGTTCTGGTTTCTCTCAGTGATGAATTATGAACTATAAGCTGAAATAAATACTTTCTTTCTTCTTTTATTTCCAGCCTTTGGTCAAGGTACTATTGTCATAGCAACAGAAAAGCAATCTAGAACACAAATATGTTATTTTATTTTATTTTATTTTATTTTATTTTTGACTATTTGGTTAAATTATAGTTTGTTGTAGTAGAAGAAATAAAATACCTAATGAAAACCTGAGTGGAGAATGGATAACAAAGTGTCTCATTTTTATTTTGAGTGATTTATACAACTAACCATGATAGAGAGGCGAAGATGGAGGGAGGAAATGGATATGAAGGGTCCTCATGATACCTGAGCTCAATGCCACCCAAAACTTCACGGCTTGGAAGTTGCTGATAGTTGAACAGACATTTAATGTAAAAGGTGTATAAAGGGAAAGATATCTTATGAAAAATTACTATAAGAAGAATAATGTAACTTTTTTTCTATGAACAGAAAACAACATTTTGGCAAGTGAAAAATATTGAATCGATTAATCAAAACAACTCCAAAATAAACAAGTTTTTGTTACCACCCACTGGACTATCTGATTGTGACATGCTCTGTCTTAAGTGCATTGCACTAATTTTATCTCTCAATCTTCCAATAGCTGTATGTTAAAAGTGGATGTTCCACCTTCCATTTCTCTTTAAGGGAACTCAAATTCTGTCACTGACTGGAAATGGGTAAAACCAGGAACCACAACTGTCAATCTCACACCATAGCTCTCAAGTGATCAAAGCTTTCCCATACAATATTGGGTTTGTGAAATCTTAGAAATGTCTAGATTAGAAACAAGGAAGGCATATGCCCAGCCAAGTCTGGTGAGGACCAAGGTGTGACTCCTATCGGTTCTAGGAGACACTTGCTTTCCCTTTGTAGGAGGGTGGACCATTATATTCATCTGTTATATACAAGTGAGGGCCACCACTTTCAATTTGCTGGTCTAGATCTCTCAGAAGTCCAAAGGTTGAAAAAATGAATGAATGAATGAATGAATGAATGAATGAATAGATAAATAACTAAACACTCAGACAATGAATGATGCTGGAATTTATTGTTTTGCTTGAATTCAGGCAGGAGGAGATGAAATTTGGGGCTTTTTGTTTGTAGATTTGTATGAAAGATGAGTGACCAGGAGGGAACGGTCACCCTGGTTGTCAGAGAGGTAGATTTTAAAATGTGACTCTATTCTGGTCAGAGGAGACAAAATATGTTCTAAGACTTATCTGTCATATCTGCAGATACAAACCCAAGAGTGAACAAAAGTAAAATTTAAGTAAAGCAGTTGGGAAATTAAAACACACTTAAAAAAAATGAACCCCTTTCAGCCAAGATGCCATCATTACCCGATCCTTGAAAACAATTTGTTTTATAGAATCAGAACAAACCCCTGAAATTGACTTCTAGTCCCTTTTTTAAAGGAGACAAATTGATGCTGCAAGCCGAAATGCTAATATTCAGCCAGATAAGTGTGTTTGCTTCGTGACAGACCCCTTGAAATGGGGTTTGTTAAAATGAATGCACCGCATTCACAGGAACAGTGGCGAGGCTGGGTTCTTCTGGCAGTAAATCCAGCAATTCCATTTTGACTGGGATGTTTATCATCGCCGGCTTCTGGGCTCGGTGTTGTGGAGGGGGCGGGGAGGAGGCTGTAGTTCAGCTTGCCGGCTGCTGGTGTCATCCCATTACCGCAGAATGGAGACGGTGCGTGCCTGTTTCTATTTGAACATTTAATACATTAGTCTGTAATTTTTGTCTTGGAGGTAATGAGGCCTGACAGCTTTAGCTGGTGCACGCTAACAAACCCACACTGGTCTCTTTGAAATTCTTCGTTGCCAAATTCATAAAGGAAGAAAGGACTTTTTCCGAAATGACAGTAAACTTGCTTCATTTTATAAGACACTGCGGTTAACGACCTGCAACACTGAAGTGTTGTTCTGCTCTATAGATAAACTAATTTGAGCCGCATTAAAACTGTAGCTGATGTGAATGTTTTTGCTTTTGTTTTTGTTTTTATTTATTCATTTACTTATTTCCATTTTTTCCTTGGTGTGTGTGTGTGTGTGTGTGTGTGTGTGTGTATGAACCTTCAGGGGTAAATGATTTATTTCTCATAGTTTGACAATGATAATTATTGTGATGACCATGCTGGGAAGAAAGCTCTTCCAATATTTTCCTTCATCTCCAAGAGTCAAAGAAGATAAACGGGATGGTTCTTAGAAAGGTTGGATGTCTGCATAGCAATGTCATTTCACACACTGAATCAACTGCCACAGACAAGAGGAGACACTCTCTGTCCTGAGGAGCCAGTCACTGGAGTAGCCTGAGTTTTCTGTGGCAAGGTCCAAAGGACAGTAACACAACTGGAGAAGCTTTGGAAAAGTTATTTTTAACATCATGCTGACAATTAACTGGTTCTTAAGCATAATTAATGAAGAAATCCACGGTAGGAATCATTTTTAGCTGAAATTAGCTGACAACCTAGGGTTCGTGGAGAGCTGTTGGCATTTTAAGTATGGACTCTTGCCAACTTTGTGACAAATGCATTTTCTAGGTAAACTCCCTTTAAAGCATCCTTGTGCCCTGTCAACTACGGCATTAAAAAAAAAACCCACTTTTCAGACACAAAGCACCTCTTTTTGAAAGCTGTTCAATCCTGAATGTAATGTCTGTAAAAAGGAAGACCAGAAATAGAAACAATGAACAGGGGTGGGTTTGAGAAAAATGCCATTACCACTGAAAATATTGAAATTGCCTCAGTTAGATTAGATGCATTGATATGAGCCTTAAGAGAGATCTGTTGTCTTTTAATTTATAGATTTATTAGTTACCATTCCTGATAGTAAGGAGCTGTCTGACCCCATGGAACTGGAGTTACAAGCGGTCCTAAACTGCCAGGAGTGGCTGCTGGGAACCAACCTCAGGTTCTCAGCAGGAGCAACAAGCACTCTCAACTGCTCTCTGGCCACTGCTAATTATTTTAAGGGATGATAAATATGTTTAAATACCAAATTAACTTGAACAGTAGAGAAGAATAGGAGACTTTAAAATATAACCACTTTTAAAAAAGCTAAGTAATCAAGTCATTGCACATTTAAAAGTTAGAAATATTTTGCTACGCTTACTCATTTTGTCTTAGGAAGCAGGGTACTGTGCTATGAGCCTTGTGTCAAGGTCAGAGAAAAACTTTAGGAAGTGAATTCTCATTTTATATCATGTAGGTCCTGGGGAATAAAACTCAAGTCATTTTAGTGATACATGCCTTTAGTCCCATGCCTCAGGATGTAAGTTTTTTGCAAGTAAATTGAGCAATTAAGTTAATCAGGTAAGCAATTAAATTATGTAATAAGCGAGTACATTTTTTCTAATAGAAAATATGTTTGAAGAAGACAATTTGCTACATAATCGCATTTTCCATTACAACAGATTACACATGAGTGCTTAGAAAATTGTCTTTCAGAGCTACTAATGTTTTAGAGTCCATCAGTTGATGGAGCAGATCAGGAGATACTATAACATGTCTCTAGGACACAGAGAGGACTCACATCAAATGACTTAGAGTTGATATTCAAGTATGACTACTGAAAGTAGACAGTGCCCACATGTTTTCATATTGTCTTCTGTTGGAAATCTTAACTCTGAAATCAGGCAGACTTTCTCTGGCCTTGTTTTCCTTGTGTTAAATGAGGACAGTATTCTTTAGCAATCTACCCCATCATAGTGTTCCCTACAGAATGGAGTTCACCTTGTACAAATACATAGCTGTACTTCAAAGTCACATTCATAATTTAGTTTATTTCATTTGATCATTCTTGAAGACAACTTGAAAGCAGATGTTAAGACCTACTTTCCCTTTTCTGAGGTGCTGTAGTGACTCAGATGGGATGGATCTCTTCCAGTAGTTGATAAACAGGACTCAGAAACTGCAGGCGAATATCGAATCTGAGTCCCACGTAGGCAGACTTACAAAGAAGATGCGGACAGGTTCTCAAGTTGAATTAGAAAATGCCAGGAAGACAAATGTCTTGCTTCATCATGACAAAGACACAGTGGAAGGAGCTTAAGGTATGTGTTTTCTCCGTATATTATTAATAGATATAAGGTTGAATTAAGAAGACTGACATTTCATTTCCCACATCGTGGTTATTGTGTTATTCTAGGTTTCCATTTATGAAAGAACATGAAAGCTAGAGTGCTTGGAGCGTGGTCACTAATGTGAGGAGAAGTGTGAGTAGCCTTAGACGGCTCACATTCTATAACCAATCTCACTGAGGAACAGGCGTTTCAACAGGCTGTAGCCTTCTACTCCTTGAAAAGAAAAGGCTTTCTTAAGAGAAAAGGAGAAATGAGGCTTTGAATATATAATCTTACCATTTATAGAGGCAACAGGATGTGAGTTAAATTAGTAACAATCTAGGGTCTTATTTATTACAGGGATAAGTAAGATTTTTTTAAAAAAATTGAAATACTGAATCTGTCAGGAAAAAATACATTCATGAAGAAAATGAATATATTACAGCAACCCAGAAACACTGAAAATTAGGTGTGTGCTTTGAAGCACCTGAGCATTGACATACGGAGTCAGGTTAGGGAAGTGTATGAAGAGCTGCATCCTAGCCCTTTTTCATTGGCTGTGGGGTATCTATTTCTCCCTCCTTTCCCACCACCCTCTCCCCTGTCTTGCAATTTCTATTTTCATTCATCTTTTATTCCTTCTTTGTGAGGATCAGGGAGAAGTAATGCAATGTCAGACATGGTTCCTTCAAGCACCAAGTGTATAGTCAAGTTGGGAGGGCAATTAACAATGATGAGTGTTTCAAAGGAGAGCTAGGAGCCCGCGTAGGGCTCCCACTTCATAATCCTAATCTTTGAGCTCTCTAATACTTTATAATTTATAGAATGAAACCTCTAATTTTCCAAGATTATTCAGTAAATGTTTTAAGTGAAAATACAAATTAAACTTATGAACATTTTAAAGGATGGTCTCAGGACTTTATTTTGACTATTATGAATTTAAATATGATGAACAACAGTATATGTAACTATAAAACTCTCAATTGGCTAGGTACAATGTTAAAATTAATAGTTCATTCAAAATCTTAATGGAGCATACTACTAATTTGATCCTAACTATGAGTTATTGCTTTGAATAAGATTTGAAGATTTATATTTGAAATAACTTACTGAAAAAATGTAGTGACTATCTTAAAATTTGATTACACAATATATCATTTAATTAATTAACTCAAGAGAAATAAAGTTTCTTTTATTATAGATCTAGTCTCTTTTGAAAGCAATAAAATTTAGTTTATGGCTAAATTAATTTCATACCATATTTGCTTGAAATATAACCTAGCTGTTATCTAAATGACAGAAATAAGCTCACTGATGCTAACAGATTTAAATACAGCATTATCATTATGATGGTGGATACTACATTTGGCTGTCCAAAGAAGTTGAGAAGATTTTTCTTTTCTTTTTTTTTCTTTTCTTCTTTTTGGTTATTTGAGACAGGGTTTCTCTGTGTAGCCCTGGCTGTCCTGGAACTCACTCTGTAGACCAGGCTGGCCTCGAACTCAGAAATCCGCCTGCCTCTGCCTCCCAAGTGCTGGGATTAAAGGCGTGCGCCACCACCGCCCAGCGAGAAGTTTTATGTTTCTCAGGAAGAAGTGAAAGTATAGACATCCTTTTTATGTACAAAAACCTAGAATATGTCATAATTCACTGAAATTTATAGAAATATTAACTTATGGATATGAGTTAGAGTGAACTTGTAGGGCTATGATGGTAAGTATTGTTTTACTTTACTTTTTGATATAAAATACAACAGCAGACTCTAGAATTTAAGATTTGTATCAGAATAAGGTTTTATTGAAGCTAAGATGGGTCCTTGCTTACTCCGTCCTCATGATAGCTCTGCTGTGCAGACTCAATCCTGGATCTTTTACTTTTACAAGAATGCTAATTCTGTTTGATTAGGTTTCTACCCAATTTAACGTTTGTTACATTATTCAAAGCACAATCTTTGAAAGTCAACTTGGGCTTACATTAACTATATGAATTTTATAAGAAGACAACTTAGCCTATTACATCTATCATATTTCCGAGTATGTCTGTTGTTATAGCATAGTCTTTTGTAGGTTATTCATTCAACATAGTTGTGTTAAAATGCAGTAATTTATTCATAAAGCCATTTTACTCTTAATTTAGTCAGTTTAAAAAACAAGGCACGATTGCCATATGAATGTTGAAAGCATTTGCTCTTATTCTTTGCTTACTTTAATCAAAATATAAAAAGAAATCTGTTAAACAGACATTCAGGGCTAGAGACATGGCCTGGCTGATTAGAATACTTAACTGCATTTGGTTCTCAGTATAAACTAGGTGGGTTATAACCATTTGTAATTCCAGTTCTAAGGGATCATACACACTCTTTGGGCATTACACACACACACACACACACACACACACACACACACACAAGAGTATCTTAAATAGCAATAAGGACATAAGAAGTGATCACTTAGATTTCACTTTTTGGATATCTAGCTATAGTGATCTGTCAAATGAAATATTTTTTTTTAAAAGTATTGAATGCACATCTGGGTATATACAAATAAAAACACTTGAATTTAGAAAACGGTTGATTGTATTAAAAATACTGAATCTAAAGTGTGTTTTTTGAAGTTGGGGTTTTACTGAGAGCCTTTTCTGCTATGATGCTTTTGAATTTAGAGGTGGCTTTTTTTCTTTCTTCCTTTCTTGCTCTCTTTCTTTCTTTCTTTCTTTCTCTCTCTCTTTCTCATTCCTTCTTTTTCTCTCTCTCTTTCCTCTTCTATTTCTTTTTCTTTTTCAAAACAGTGTTTATTTGTGAATCTCTGGTTGTCCTGAAACTCACTCTGTAGACCAGGCTGGTCTTAAACTTAGAGGTCTACCTGCCTCTGCCTCCCAAGTGCTGGGGTTTAAATCCCTGTGCCACCATGGCCTGCCTAGAGATGCTGTTTACTGCAGACAGATCTGGATCTTGTCAGAGTAGGTACCTGAGTGGTGACCTATGGAAACTCCTGCCTTGCAATAAGTGCTGAGAGCCTTTATCATTCTTTGCTTAGGGTTAAATGGGAAAAGGAATCATTGCTTACAAGTGTTTCTGAACTAGGGAGAGAGATAACATAGTATAAATAAACAAATGTGTGAGACAGGTTTGCAGCCCCTTAGGACAAACAACAATATGAACTAACTAGTACCCTCAGAGCTCCCAGGGTCTCAACCACCAACCAAGGACTGCACATGGAGGGGTCTGATTGTTCTGGCAGCATGTGTATAGTAGAGGATTGCAAATTCGATCAGCAATAGGAGGAGAGGACCTCAGCCCTGTGAAGGTTCTGTGCCCCAGTGTAGGGGAATGCCAGGGCCAGAAAGTGGGAGAGGGCGGTGTGGCAGGCATGGGGAAGTGGGAGGCAACAGGGGTTTGTTTTTGTTGTTTTTGTTTGTTTCTTTGTTTTTTGGAGGGGAAACTGGGAATGGAGAAATTTACATGTAAATAAAGAAAATATCTAAAAAAAAATAAATAAATATAAGTTCTTTATTATGCTAGAGTTATATGATATACAAACAAAACCCCCAAAATATTCTAGAACTGTTTCAAATCATCAATCAAGAACTTTGTTCGACTTCAAAATAGCAAAGAGGATGTTATCAGTGAGAAGAGAGGGATTATGCACTGAGGAACAATTAGACTAAAAGCTGATTTCTACTTTTTAAATAAAAAGTAGTTCTTTTTTTATTCGTAGAATATATTTGAGTATAGTTTATCTTCTTACTACTCAATTACTTCCTACCTCATCTCTCATCTGAATTCAAACCCTATTGTCTCTAATTAAAAAAAAAAACAGGCATCCAAAGAATATTAATAAAATTAAATTAAAAGAAATTGGAATAGGACAAAACAACTAAAGAAGAAAAAGAATCAAAAAGAGAGACACAGGTGTTTGCACACACACAGGAATCCCATAAAAACACAGAACTAGAAGCCATAACATATACACAAATAATGTATACACAAAGTGCCTGTAAGATTACAAAGAAAACAAGAAGGCAAGAAAGCAAGAAAGGGAGAAAGGTAGAAAGGAAGGAAGGAAGAAAGAAAGGAAGGAAGAAAGGAAGGAAGAAAGGAAGGAAGGAAGGAAGAAAGACTCCTGACCTAACATTATGAGACGAAAATATCTCTAGGATGCTACAGAGGTCATTTTATGTTGTGCATGTACTGCAGAGCCTACACCTGCCTTTAACAGGTTTTTTTTTCTCTACAATTAGACTTCTTTGAAGAAACCTGATTTTTCATTTGCAAGTGTCTATCAATTAAGTTTTATGTTAGGGATGGATGTGTGTGTTTATATTTCCTTCCACCTTTAGGACCCCACCTGGTGCAAACCTCTGTTGAATACATGCAAGCTGCCATAGGTCTCTGTGAGTTCACAGATGCACCAATTCCTTTATTTTTTTAGGGTTCAGTTTCCTTGGTGTCCTCCATTCCCTCTTGACCTTACATTCTCCATTTTCTTTTTCTTCTACAGAGTTCCCTGAGGGGAGGGATTTAATAGACACTTCTTTTAGGGACGAGTGTTCCAATATCTCTCACTCTGCATAATGTCTAGCTGTGGGACTCTGTGTTTGGTCCATCTGCTGCAGTAGAAAGTTTCTCTGATGATGGCTGGACAAGGTATAGATCTATGACTATGGAAGAGTGTTATTAGGAATCATATTATGGCTATGCTCCTTTATCAGAGCAGTAATGTTTAGGTTTCCCTTAGATCCCTGGTCTATGTAGTCTTAGGTTCTTGGCCACGCAAGCAGCAACAGGTATGGATTCACTTTCATGGAGTGGTCCTTAATTCAAACCAGATATTGGTCGGTTGCTCCCACAATCTTGTGTCACTATTGCACCACTGTATCTTGCAGGCAGGTCACCATTGTGAATCAAAGTATTCGTAGTTGGTTTTGTGTTTGCCTTTCTCCTTTGGTAGTGTGCAGAATTCTTTCCAGGACCATGAATAGCAGTCTACAGGGGTAAAGCTCTAGATAGGTATTATCTCAACTTCTTCATGTTCAGTGAGTATTGTAAATATTATTTTCAGTAATGAGGTTTTAGCATCAATTTGTGGAGAGCCACTAATAGCTTTGGGAATAACCTGGGTGGTTTGAGGACCCCCTTATCTAAGAACTTGATTATATGTAACCCATTCCCTGGTACTGGAAACTTTCTTTGGTGAGGGGTGGTTTCTAGCTGGAACTCTATCTCCCCAAATTATTTGGAAATTTCTAATAATAAAATAATCAGGAAACAGTAGAAAACATTTTCAATGTTTCTGAGCAAAACTAATTTTCCATTTTAATCCTGCATATATTGAAACTGCCTTTAAAACCAAAGATAAAACAAAAATTTGTGAAGAATGCTTTCTAGGAGTAATAAAACCAAAATGTGGTACATTGGCCTTATTCATTCTGATTATCTCCCATTAAATTGTTATAAATACTTAATTAGAAAATTATGAGAATTTTTTCATAGTAAATGCAGAGTTAGTTTTCCAAGAGGCTTTGCTTAATAACAGTATTGCCAGTCAATCATTAAAAATCTTTCTTATTATTGTTTATGTTAAAGAACACCTATTTTATCTTTTGCTAGCTTTAAACTCATGGCCAATAACACTGTAACTCAGGCCTGAACAGTGCTTTTGTCTCCATGCATTTGCCATGGGAGGCATATCATAGCCTCCTTGCACTCAAAAACATTAAACTGGTCTCCAGAATTATACTCTGGAATAATTTAAACAATGGCATCATCAACATAAAGCAGAAATGTGAAGGATGTTGCAGGCAATATTCCATGAGCAAGTCAGTCTGAGAGTGCACCAAAAAAGACAATTTGGGACACACAGTCTTAGAATACAGTAAAAAACGCAGAGCATCATCTGTTGTAGCCCCCATAGACATATATGCATCATCAATGTTTTACTGTTATGGATATTTGTGTATCCATCATTGTATTTAACCATTTTAAGTATTACTATTTGAGTCTAATAAAGTTTAGAGTAGTCAAACTTACAAATTACAATCAATAAACAGTGCAAATTAACTTGATACGGAATACTTAAGATGCCTATATCTGTTTCTATATATTTGTTTCTATATCAAGTATAGAAACAAATTTCCATCTAAAAAGTGAACATAACTAATTTCATTTGCAAAGAAAAAAATAATTTTCTACAATAGACTTTGAGCAGGCTTATTTACTGAAGGGTGGGCCCCATGCCCAGCTTTAGATGTTCAACACAAATTGAACTAAATAGAATTTTTGTACATGTTTTGTCTTTGAGCATTGTTTACTGTTTTTGTTTTTCTTGTATATTATGGCTTCTAATTTTGTGTTCATATGGTGTGTGTGTGTGTGTGTGTGTGTGTGTGCGTGTGTGAGAGAGTATTTCTTGTACTTTTGCTTTGATTTGATTTGCAGTCTTTTTAATTTGGCTGTTATTTGTTCTAAAAGGAGTGATAATGAAAGAAGGTAAAGTTGAGTGGGTGGGGAGGATCTGCTAGAAGTTGGGGGAGAGAAAACTGTGATCAGATTATATTGTATAAGAATTTTATTTAATAGAAATAACATTTAATATAATGTGGACTGATACTGATAAACAGAACCTATAATGAATATAGAGGACATAATAAATATTTTAGACATGTGATATGCTGTCTGAAGAGAACAAGGGGAATATGCTCTTGAATATTTCTTAGCGTGCATAACATCATTTCTTTTTAACTTATAGAAAACTATAGAATAAGTTCAAATGATAAGTTTGAAATTGGAAAACTAAACAGGAGTAGAAAAACTAAAAGATAAACTACAAAATAAGATTATAGACAGAAATTTAAATATGTCAATAATCAAACTTAAATATGGTATATTTTCTGGTAAAAAGGTATCAGGCCTATCTGTAGGTTTTTTTTTAAAGAGCAAGCAGCTTCTACTCCTAAAGCTACAAGAAGGTTACAAACAGAGTTGTGTTGAGAGATAAAGCAGAAAATATCTTTCAAAGAATTTGCTGTGGGTATATAAAGATTATACACAATTATTTTGAAAATAATGTATTTCTAGGGAAGATGAGATGATTCAGTGTGAAAGCATGCTTGCTGAGGAACCCCAGTGATCTGTACTTGAGTCCTAGAACCAACACACCTCAGCCAGAAGTTGTGGTGTGCACCTTTAGTCTGGGCACTCCTACAGCTAGATGAGAATCAAAGTTGGAGATTACATTAAGCTGCAGGCCAGCTAGCCTGGAGCATGCAGAATAGTGGCAGAAGCAAGAGGAGTAACCATGGTTCAAAAAGGTGGCAGTAGAGAAAGACTCCTGAAATTTGTCCTCTGACTTCCTTCCACAGGCATGCCTTGGCAAGTGCATGTCCACACTCAAGCAAAAGTCAACACACACACATAAACAATATTAATAAGAAAAATTTCAAGAAGCATTTGTGTAATAATGGTTATGTAACATAGTCTTTAATCACATAGAAATTTAAAACATCTATGCTGCAGAAAATATGGTTTTAAGATATATAAAACAAAAAAGCTAGCAGTGCAAGGATAAATGGCCAAATTTCCAATTGTTACAGGAGATACTCACTACAGAAGGAAATGAATCAAACATGATGGATACAGATGATGGTGCCAAATTAATTAAATGACCACATCTAATTGGAATGAATAAAATTATAAAATTCACATTGAGAGAATAAAAGATTCCTTCCAAATGCATAATGATGCTATAAAAATATTGGAAACAGTCAAGGCCATTGAGCAAGTTTGGAGTCCTTTCAAGTATTCCATACGTGCCCAGGCATCTTCCTACAGCTAAGTTATGCTAGCATCGACAGTGAAACAAATATAAAGTGACACTTATTTGAATATCATTAAACACATCTCTCAAGAATTCAAAGTCAACAAAGAGATTGTAATGGCAAATACATATACTTCATTAACCAAGAAAACACTAAATGTCAGAACTATAAAATAAAATTATATATAAAAAAAATCAGGAGTTGGTGAAACAAATAGCTAAAAGGGGTGAGAGCAGAAGTGTTCTGGGACTTCCATGTGTACTCTTTTGTTTTTGTTTTTGTTTTTGGTCTTTAGAAACAGTCTTTTTCTGGATCACCCTGGTTGTCCTGGAACTCACTCTGTAGCCCAGGCTGACCCCGAACTCAGAAATCTGCCTCCCTTTGCCTCCCAAGTGCTGGGATTAAAGGCGTGAGCCACCACTGCCCAGCTGTGTACTCTGTTAAATGTTCTATTTGTGCTGCAGTTATGAATGCCTTAAAATTGAGAGGAAAAAACTGGAAGAAAGAAAGAGAAAAAGAAATCAAAGAATGCTAAGAACAACAATGATCCATTTGAAACGTTATAGTACTGGGGATTACAAAATATGTCTGAATTCAATTTACATGTTGGAGTTTGCTAATTTGATTTACTGGGTAATACTGAGTCTGAATTTTTATAATAGAAAAAATATCACTAAAGTTGATGAGTACAGCATCTAACTTAAAGATTCACCAAAGAACAAATTAAAGAAAATAGAATAAAAGTATAAAAAGCAAGTAAAATTTAAAATCTATTCAAATACAAAGATTGGCATGTGCAGAAGAAGGCTCATCTGAACTTATTAATAAAATTGAACTATTATATCTCAGTTTTATCAAAAAGTAACAAAGTCAGTAATACCAGAAAAAATCAGCACATTTATTTAATTGATATATTCTGAGGTACACTTAAATATGAATGAACTATTACTGTGGACTAGATTCTAACCTTGGAATTAAGAAACATAAAGAAGTGTATGAATTACTGTGAGAAAGAACAATTTACACATGGCCTACCTAATAATATAAGATAATGGGAAGTGCTTCTTGTACAGTTTTACAGCATTGTGATTACAGTAAAAGAAATTTTTGCCTTAATTTTTTAAAAATATTGTTAAACATAAATAGATGTGTGTGTGTGTGTGTGTGTGTGTGTGTGTGTGTGTGTGTGTGTGTGTGTGTGCTGAAAGCATGTGAGCTCACAGGGTGTTTGTGGCCATGTGTACATATGCACATGCAGAGATCCAATCAGCTCAGTTGTCTTCCTCTGTCACTCTCTGCCATAGCCATATTGTCCTGTGACAGGGAGCCTCCCTGAACCATATGCTCAGCATCTTTCATATTGAGCTCCTGGGATATGCCTGCTGATGCCCAGAAAGCCATCCTTGGCTTCTTACATAGGTGCTGGCGGTTCACACTAAGGTCATTGTGCTTGTAGACTTCCTTAGCTGTCTCCTTCATCTTGATAAACCTGCTATGAATGTCTAGAAAAAAATCTTAAGGTAATTTATACTTGTTTTAAAACTAGTGTATATTTTGTGTATAACTATGTCATTTGTAACCTGAGACAAGGACCACATTTGGCACTTTGTTCATGGTGGAGGAAAATTCAACATGATTAATGACCTCATGGACAGAAAGCCTTAATATATCTACACAGAAACTTAGAAGAACATAGCCACAAAAAAAAATGAAAGTATGAAGACTTAAAAGGCAAGGCATTATGGGGAAAGCAAGGTACTAGAAGCTCCCAATTCATGTGAACCAAAGATTGAAAGAAGAGAGACACAGAGAGATTTGGCTGTGAACTGTGGATAGAGTACACAGATCTTTCTGGCCTTAGCAAAGGCTTTGCATGAGCTCTTATATAAGATTATGGCTTTTGAGGAAGCTCCACTCCCAGGCACTCTAACATGCCTAGGATCAGAGGTGAGGAGGACACAACATCTGTCCCAACACCAGGAGTAACTGGGACCAGCAGGACCAGTCACACAGGAACTCCGCCAGCCCAGTGGTTCAGGTTTCTTCTGGTCCTTCTGGGCCAGCTGGTGCTCTGAGTAGACCTTGGGTGCAAACTGCAGCCAGTCCCAAAACAAGAGGAAGCTCCACTCCCAGGTGCCCTAACAAGCCCAGATTCACAGGATCCCAGAATCACAGGATCACAGAGACAGCTTGACTCTGAGGAGTTCTGACACAACCAGCATCACAGGAAGGACAGATTTAGCAAGGGCAGGCAGCACTAGAGATAACCAGATGATGCAGGGCAAGCATAAGAATATAAGCAACACAAACCAAGGTTACTTGGCATCATCAAAATTCAATACTCCCACCACAGCAAGTCCTGGGCA
The DNA here is from genome assembly GCF_008632895.1 of Mastomys coucha. Lineage (NCBI taxonomy): Eukaryota > Metazoa > Chordata > Mammalia > Rodentia > Muridae > Mastomys > Mastomys coucha. The sequence continues at coordinate 20,243,635 of NW_022196898.1, forward strand.
CACGATCACACTGGAAAAGCAAGATTCAGATATAAAATCACTTCTCATGATGATGATACAGGACTTTAAGAAAGACATAAATAACACTCTCAAAGAGATACAGGAGAACACAGGTAAATAGCTAGAAGTCCTTCAAGAGGAAACACAAAAAATCCTTAAAGAACTCCAGGAAAACACAATCAAAAAGGTGAAGGAAATGAGCAAAACCATCCAGAATCAAAAAAATGGAAATAGAAACAATAAAGAAATCAGAAAGAGAGAAAGCCCTGGAGATAGAAAAAACTTAGGGAAGAAGTCAGGAGTCGTAGCTGCAAGGCATCACCAACAGAATACAAGAGATAGAAGAGGGAACCTCGGGGGCAGAAAACACCATAGAAAACTGTAGCTGCTTGCAGCCACTTGTACGAATGGGTTTTCTGGAATGGGGGTCAAGGCCCGAATAATTTGGGGTACCGGAAATGCGGGAAGTGTTTGAAAAAATTAGACCAACACATGGTGTGCTTTCAATACATCATCATTCATTGAATTCTCTTTGTTACAAGCAAACAGGTAGATTGGTAAAGCAAAACCCCTCCCCCAAGTTCGTCAGCAACTTGGCCCAATCAGCAGCTTTATCTTCAGTCTCTGGAGGTAGGACTTCCGGTGTAACTAGAACTTGGAGAGAGGCATGGCAATTAGCAGGAGGTGGGCAGAGAGGCCTGGCTATCTGTGGAAGGTGGAGTCTGATAGAATCAGTCCTCAGCTGTAGGAGGGTCACAGAAAACACACAAAAGTCAAAGAAAATGCAAAAAGCAAAAAGCTCCTATTCCCAGAACATCCAGGAAATTCAGGATGCAATGAGAAGACCAAACCTAAGGATAATAGGTATAGAAGAGAGTGAAGACTCCCAAGGTAATGGGCCAGTAAATGTCTTCAACAAAATTATGGAAGAAAACTTCCCTAACCTAAAGAAATAGATGCCCATCAACATACAAGAAGCCTACAGAACTCCAAATAAACTGGACCAGAAAAGAAATTCCTCCCATCACATAGTAATAAAAACACCAAATTCACTAAACAAATAAAGAATTTTAAAAGCAGTAAGGGGAAAAGGTCAAGTAACATATAAAGGCAGGCCTATCAGAATTACACCAGACTTCTCACCAGAGACTATGAAAGCTAGAAGATCCTGGGCAGATGTCATAGAGACCCTAACCCAGACCAGGCTACTATACTCAGCAAAACTCTCAACTTCCATAGATGGAGAAACCAAAGTGTTCCATGACAAAACAAAATTTATACAATATATTTCCACAAGTCCAGTCCTACAAAGGGTAATAGATGGAAAACATCAACATAAGGAGCAAACCTATACCCTAGAAGAAGCAAGAAAGTAATCTTTCAACAAATCCACACAAATGTAATTCCACCTCTTACAACAAAAAGAACAGGAAGTAACACTTTTTCTTAATATCTTAATATGAAAATTAATATTACCAACATATCCTAATCAATTGAAATACAAAAACATGAGGAATTAGAAATTTGTTGATTGTCATCCAATTGTCTCTCTAATTTGGTAATTGGAGAAATAGGTCCAATATTATACAATCCATATATACTTTCAGCTTGTTTGTTTGTGACAGTGTCTTGCTGTATACAACATAATAGTCTTGAGATCTTGCTTGTCCTATCTCAGCCCCTCTATTAGTAGTATTGTTTATTTCAATTTTCATACTATACTATGGTTTTCAGAATAGCTTACATATTTCAAAAGTATTCATATACCCAAAAGAAATGTAGACAATTAAATTGGGAGGGGGCTTTTTAACAGAACAACAAAGAGTGAGACTGAATGCTTTGCTTGACCTTTGTAACTCTTGTATCAAGTTACCATAGTAAGAACCAAGACTTTAATCTCTACTAAATACAAAACAAACAAACAAACAAAAACACTTTATATATTTATGTTCATTTAAGAAAATACTAGTAGTGATGCATTATTTTGAAATATACAGTTAATATGTTTGGAGTTATTTAAAATTTATATTGAGCCATGCGGTAGTGGCGCAGACTTTCAATCCCAGCACTTGGGAGGCAGAGGTAAGTGGATTTCTGAGTTCAAGGCCAGCCTGGTCTACAGAGTGAGTTCCAGGACAGCCAGTGCTACACAGAGAAACCCTGTCTCTAAAAACCAAAAAAAAAAATAAATAAATAAAAATAAAAAAAATAAAGAAAAAAAAACAACAACAAAAAAATTATATTGAGAAAAACGTATGTATTTTCAGAATTGCAGTAGACAAGCATCTACATAAGACTGTTAAACTGATTGTTGTTTTATATCAAACAACTTTTATAATACT
>NW_022196898.1:20246009-20280787 GCF_008632895.1 Mastomys coucha
TAATACTCATTTTTAATGTTATAATATTTTATAAATTTTAAAGAATATGACAAAAAAGATATTGTAGGAATTGAAGGGGGTTTCTGGGAGGAGTTGAGGTGCAAAAGGAAAACAAGAATGTAATTTAATTCTATTTACTTAAAGTATGTTTTTAAATGTTAACAAATTCAGATATATTGAAATCATGTATCTTTTCTTATCACAATGCAATAAAAAAAAATCCCCCCCCCAAAAGAAACTACAAACCATTGGAGATCCTTATCCAGCGACTGCACCTCTGGAGATTTAATCAGATGCATATCAAAACTATACAAAACACAAGTAGCATCTATACCAAACATGTGCATTCATTCCTTGTCACTAATTCCCCCAAATCCAATATACCAATGATTTGCATGGCAAAACAAAAAACAAAAAACAAACAAACAAAAACAAAAACCAAACAAACAAAAACAAAAAAGAAAAACAAAAATAAAAGATTATGGCTTTATAGCATGATGAGATGATTTACAAGGGTTTAATGATATGCATTTGAATAATTCATCTTAATGCTGCATGAAGAATAGTTTAATAGACAAGAAGATGAATCAAGGAGGCAGATGGGAATGAGCATAGGATGAGTGGTGGCCTGGGACAGGATTGTAATGTTAGGGATGCAGACATGTTGGCTGATTTAGGAGACAACCTGGGGTAGAATTGACAGGCTTTGTAGATGTTTCTCTAAGAACATGAAGGAATTCTCAGTTAAGGTGTCTTTGCTACCTTCTCTCTGCCCCATTATTTTTCCCCTTCCCTTTTTTTATTATTTTCTTTCCTTCCTCCCATTCTTTTTTCTTCTTTTCTTTCTTTTCCTCTTCTTCCTTTTCTTCCATGTCTACTCTCCCCCAAAAGAGAGACCTTTTTGATCTCTCTTTTTCTTTCATGTTTTTCTGAATACTGGAGATAAAACTTTGCACGAGCAATCTGATTCTGCCAAACTAGGTCCTTAGCTCTTTTTTTTTTTTTAATATTTTTAAATTGTTTTTAATAAGTTATCACTGAATTGCCCAGTTTTGTTGTGAAGGTAGTCTGCCACATAGACAGGCTTAAAACTAGTGATCCACCTTAATCAGCGTCTATAGTAGCTGGAATTATAAACCTGCCCTACCAGCTCTGGCCTAGACTTCTATCTCACACAGTAATATCAGATAAAGCTAGCCACCAATTGTGGTAAAACTGGTGGTTCTTCAATCTTGAATTTTACATTATGATGAATATCATTCAAAACATATTAAATTGTATCATCAAATACCTAAGGATCGATTCAATTGGAACTATGTAGAACTCAGGCATCTTCAAAACTTTACAAGTAGTTTTCCTGGGTAAGGTGTTAAATACCCAGTAGGGGAAGAGATAGAATACACATTGTATTTGATGTTGGCTTTTAAAAATTTAAAGTGCAAAGGTACTCTTATATTTTAGAAAACTTAGAAATTATAAGACTAAATCTGGTGAATAACAGATCTTTGCTGTATGAGTAGATGTGGAGTCAGATGACATAATTACTCAGGCATGGTTATAATAGTGGATAGTGGAATCAAAGCTGAGTTTGGAGAAAGGAAACAAGGAAATGACTGGAGATTTGTTGGGGATAGCTTGATCTAAAAGTGACATAACTATTTCTAAGACAGAAAACTAATAGCTACAATGCCTGTAAAGAAAAATGTGCTCTCAAGGAACATCTGATAATTAAACTAGAAAGTGGAGGGAACATTGGAAAATAGAGGGGACTTTGCCATCTGTACATTAGGGAGTATTATGTTTATCAGTAGTATTAATAGTTATTTCTCCTTTCCTTCCCTTTTCTCTCTCAGAACCCTTCTATATACCTCTCCTTGTTCTCTTTCAACTAAAGGCCTCTTTTTTCCCATGAATTCTTGTTATGTATATATATATATGTGTGTATATATATATATATATATATATAATGTATTCCTACATAAAACATACTCAGTCTTTGTAAAGTCTTAGCAACACAAATACTTAAACATGAGCTGAGAAAGGACAAAGATAAATATGACTGCATAGAAGGGGACAGCCAGAGAGGCTTTAAGCCTACGCAAAGAACTGTAGGCAACTGAGGAGTGCTGAGAGCTGGCTGGCTGTGGGGCTGCACATCTTTAAGCTCAGCACTCACAAGACAGAGGTATTATCTCTCTGAGTTTGAGGCCAGTCTGGTCTATATGGTGAGTTCCAGGACAACTTAGGAGTATGTATAGAGACTGTGCCACAGAAAACAAATACATCAAATTAAAACAAAACAAAAAATAAAAAGAACACTGACAGCTGAAGACGTAGTCTTCCCCTGAATGAACATACCAATTGGTTATGCAATATGGAGTGGTCAGTTCTGAAAACATACATACAAGCAAATTATCAATCCTGCTTTAAGGTGCTTTCTATAGATAGTTTATGTACAGGTCTGGTGCACATTTAGAAGTAAACACATTTCTGTAATTACCAGGAAGCAGAAATTTGGTAGAAAGTCCTATAGCACGAAGCAGTAGACTCAATTCTATCAAATCTAGGGAACGCAGACTGTGTGGTGTGTGCAGAACAGCACAGAGACTTGGGCTGCTTGGTCACTGGTTTAGCCATGTGTTACAACTTAGTGGTCTGAAAGCAGGAATGCTGTAATCCGGTAGCTTGGTTTCTGTCCTAGCTCTGCTGCTTACAATTGTTGTTGCTTTGAGCAAGCTACAAAAACCAACTGCTCTATTAAGGACTGTAGAGTAAACTCTAAGGCACAGCCAGGATTCGTATATGCGAACTATCATATGCACACATACACATTGATATGCATAAAAGATTTCGAGGTGTGCTTTTCAAACACATAGATTAGATTACATCAGCCGCTTCCTTCCAAACTTTCCACAACAACTCCTCCGATGTTTGGAATCAAACTTAAACTCCTTTCCATTATCTCTGTTCCTCCTTTCCAGTCTCAACTCTTGGCCACTCCCTCACTGCCTTATCATTTCTGAAGGTCAGTGCTCCGTCTCTCCCAGCCACTGGCATTTGCAAAGGTTTATGCTCCATAGCACTAATACTCCTCCTCGGGCTTCATTTGTGATCGTAACATCCCTGGTGCATTCAATTGAGCTTCGCTTGCCCTTTTTCTTAGTTTTTCACATTTGAAAAATAAGAAGGAACACCCCTGGCCTCACATTAAATAGAAGCGCAGCTTGAAGCAGGAGGTTCTCAGAAGCAGAATAAAACACTTCAGTATTTAAAAGTTAATCAGCATTTTAATTACTGAGCTTTAAGCTTTTCTTTAAAAGGAGAAGCAAAACATGTTCATGCTGACAAACTAAGTTTGAGTCGGATGTTAGTAGAAATGTCAATTAAAAAACCTTGAAAGGGAAAACAGAAGCTGGTCAGAGGAGAAGAATCTGCTGAGAGCTGCTTCCCCATCTGATGGCCCTGAGAAGCTTGGGCCTCCCTGGTTCCCCAAGAAACCTGGGGCAGGTTTTGTTGGATGTTTTGGAAGAGCTGCAGCAAGGCTGCATCAGCCTTGTTCTGCCAGCGGAGCCTTTTGTCTCTGGCATGCTAGAAGCTAAGCTGAGTGCAAAGAAGAAATGACAGGAGCTCATGGAAATGTGAGCTTTGATTAAGCTATTACTCTAAATAGACCCTCCCTTACTCTTTCACCATCCGAAGCTGAAGTTCAAGGTGGAGAGGAACCCAAGAATTCCCCCCTTCCCCTGCTGCCTTCAAATAATGGCTTGTTTAAAGAATTTTTTTTTTTTGTTCAGTTTTGACAGTTCAGAACCCAGCAGGCAGTTTGTTTCCTGTCAGTTCCCCAGCCCTTTCTGGCAATCTGAACCCTTTCACTGTGAGTGCTGCTTGGCTGGGAAGCCTTGAGTTGGAAATTCTTCGGGGTCATAGAGGCCTAAGTGTCTGCAGCGTGAACGCAGAGAGGTTTGGAAATGAGAAATAATCTGTTTTCTTTTCTCAGGCAGTGGAAACACCCTAGGGCTGTTCATTATTTTGTACTTTGTTGATCAATTTTTCATATGTAGCTGATTTAGCCAGCTTGTTAATCCGTTTCTCTTTAGGAAGCTTTGTCATGGCCTACATTTACATACTGTAATGCTGTTGGCGCCCTCATTCCCTTTACACTAATCTGTTTCATAACCCTATAAAACATTCGACAGGGCCAGAAAAAGGGTTCCTATAAAATCGCAATTTCTTTTTTTTTCTTAAAAATTTTATTAAAAATATTTGTTTCTGGTTTTTTGGGATCTCTGTGTGTGTGTGTGTGTGTGTGTGTGTGTGTGAGAGAGAGAGAGAGAGAGAGAGAGAGAGAGAGAGAGAGAGAGAGAGAGAGAGACTTGCACTATACCACCAGAGGCTAGAGGAGCCTTAGGTGTTTGCATCATCATTCTCTGCCTTATTCCACTGAGACAAGCTCTCTTACTGAACATGGAGCTAGGTAGGGAGCTAGCAATGTCTTGTGATGCTTCTGTTCCTATCATTCACAGTACTAGGTTATGGACAGGCAGGTCTATGACTGGCTTTTAATATGGATGCTCAGGATTTAAATTCAGGTCTTCATGCTATGCTGATATTGCAAGCTCCTAAATTTCAGTTTCTAGATATTGGCCTATATGACCCAATCATATTTTAGATTTTTTTTTCCTTAATGGAAGAAAGCAAAATAAACTCCATCCCCATGCTCCCCTTTTTGAGACAGGTCTCACTGTAGCTCTGGCTATCTTGGAATTCACTATGTAGACTAGGCTAGCTATCTGCCTCTGCTTCAAAAGAACAGGAATTAAAGGCATGTCCCACTATCTTTATTCAATTTGATTTCCAGACCCTCTGTACTTCCCTCACATTTAGATTCTGATACTACTACCCTTATTTCCTCCTCCTCCTATCTCAGGCAGCAGAGGGGATGAGGACCTGGGGATAGCTACTGGAGGGTTCCAGACACCAGAGAAATGCGAGGCTCCCAGAACCCAGTGGGATTGTCTTTTGCCATAAAGTGCAGAGAAGGGAGAGATAGAACCTGTGGAGACCACCTTCAGTAGATAGGCATGGCCCTTCGTCCAGGGATGGAGCCACTCACCCATCTCAAAGTTTTTTAACCCAGAAATGTTCCTGTCCAAAAGAAGAACAGGGACAAAAAAAGTGGAACAGAGACTTGGAAGGGCCAACTGGGGAATGGCCCCACCTGGGAATCCATCATGTCTGCAGACACCAAATGGAACACTGTTGCCATGGTCAAGAGGTGCTGGGAGACAGGAACCCAGTGTGGCAGTTTCTGAGGAGGTCTGGCCCACAAGTGACCAAAGCAGAGGTGGATGCTTGGAGCCAACCACCAGGCTGAACTCAGAAAACCTGGTGGGGGAGCTGACAGAAGGACTGGAGGAGCCGAGGGGTATTGCAACTCCATTGGAAGAACAAAAGAGGCTGGTCTGACAACCCAGTTCTCCCAGAGACTAGACCACCAACCAAGGGATCTTTGGCTCTAGATACATATGTAGCAGAGGATGGCCTTGTCCTTACCCCACAGTGAGGAGATGGGAGACCCTTGGTCCTGGGGATGTTTGATGTCCCAGAGTAGGCAGATGCTAGAATGGTGGGGAGGGAGAATGTGGGTGAGTGGGGGAGCAATCTCATATAGGAAATAGGGAAGGGGGAGGGCAGATGTGGGATAGAAGGGTGGTGGAGGGATAACTGGGAAGTGGGATATCATGGGTTGAGGGATTGGTGGAGGGGGTAACTAGGAAGTGGGATAGTATTTGAGATGTAAAAGAATGAAATGATAAATAAATTTAAAAAAATATAAAGGCATGTCCCATAATTCTTGGTGGAATTATATTCTCTTAACTTGTTATTTTGTAAAGGTAATAGAATTGAAAAGAGGGAAGGGAAAATAAATGGAAAGAAATACAGCATCCAAACATTGAATAAACACAAAGAATAAAATTTTCTTGACACATTTTATGTTTACATAAAAAAAGAAATACATCATCAAAAAATGTTTTCTAAGTCCTAGTAGCCATTCGGCAAACAAACTTCTTCAGATGAGGTTCATTGAGTTGATAATGGGCCCAGGAGTTGGCTCTGTTGCTAGTCTTCTTTTCCCCCATAAGCATCCACTGATCAAAAATATTCCAAGGACCAAAAGTAGGTGTGATTATTGTGTGAAGCCAATTAAAAATAGGCAGAAGCAATCAAAGATTGAATTAGTGACTTCTACTGCCACCTTCTAATAATTGCTAGAAAACAGTTGCAACACATTCTGTTTTCTCCTCCTTTCTTTATGTGTTTGTCTTCCTAATTAAATTGCTCCCAAGGCCAGACCTTTCTTAATCTTTTTGCTATTCCTAGCACTTTTATATGTTCTGACTGGGAGAAAAGACTCAAGAAATATTTTTTGAATATATATAAATCTTCTATAACAATCACAGGATAAAACCAAATAACAGTTGTGGTTATGGTAGATATTTCAGAGAATTTTTTCATAGTTTCTATCTTCTCTGCTGTTGATACTGAAGTCATAGGAAGACCCTTCACTTACACAGCTCTTTCTCATGTCAATGAAAAGATACAGCAGGGAAAAATGTTTCTGTAGAACAACCACTCAAGGTCTCAGTTTCAAAGCAAACCAAAACAAAACTCTCCGAGTCTTATAAATTATGAAGTGATCACACATTGGATTTGTAGAGAATGTTTCATCCTGGAATCCCTTCACTTTCTGATAAATAACTCCTTTGTGTTGACAACTCCTTAGAGGTGAACAGGAGGTAGTATTATTTCACTGTTGGAAAGAATATAGCTCAGTGTGGTTAAATGATTTGCCTGGGGTCACTGGAGGCTTGTTCTATTTGGCTATTTGTTTAGAAGTGCCTGTGCTTCTGAAAAGGACCTTGGCTCCACTGCAGAGAACCTCTGTAGTAGCCATGGTTTAGAATGTGGTCCCAATAGGATGCTTATTATATATGTTATGCTGTGCATTTTGCACCCTACATCTGAACAAAAATTATGGTTAGTGAAATAAAGGAGCTAAAAAAAAATCTATTTTCTCTTGTCATGTGTCACTTCTTCTATATCCTTCTCCTGATAGTCATAGCTCTTTGCCTTCTTTGCTCTCAAAGAATTTGAAATTCTTTTGCTCTCAAAACTCCTATGTACATACAGGTTCTTCCAAATGAAATCAGAATTTTAATTCTAAAATCTTTCCTCTGGTTGTTGTTCCAATGAGAAGGTATTTATGATTTTGAAACACTTCATTGTTGAAGCAGATATTATTGATAGTTGAAAAAGTCTCATGAGAAAATCCAATTACTTTTCATCCATCTAGAGGTATATTAAAATTCCATCAACTTCATGTCAAAGTCTGTCAAATGGTTAGGCATAGTATCATCATTTGTGCCCGCACAAAACCAGGTACATGATTTTATACTGTAAATTGTACCATCATAAACATTATTTCGTTGGATCACTCCAATAGTTTGGAGAAATGGAACTCATTATTTTCATTTACAGACCAAAAATGTCAAGCTAGAACGTTTGCTAACCTTACACAGAGAACAGGTACCACACAGCAGGACTAGAATTTGAACACCTAACTTTGAATTTAGTATTTTCATTATTGTGGTGGCTAATTTTCATTGTGAACTTGATTGAATTGAGCCATGCTTAAGAGAATAATATATACCTCTTCTGGTTTCATGTGATTGTTTTTAGAGATGGGTAATTATGTCAGGAAGACCAGCCTTAGATATGGGAGACATCATCACTTTAATCTTGACTCAGGTGGAATTAAAATTTAAAAATAAATAATAATAAGGAGGAAAAAGTAGGGAGCCTATGAACAGGATCACATTGATTTCTAACTCATGTCTTTCTCGAGGTAAACAGCTCCTTTTCTGGAATTCCACCATGATAATTCCTTTGCAACTGATCTGAAAGCATGGAGTCATTCATCCATGGACCTTTGAAACTGTGAGTCAAAGTAACTGTTTTCCCCATTTTGCTTGTTGTAATCATATTCTCACAACAAACACAATCAATCTAATTAATATAATTCTTAACATTGCAATCATTATCATCACAATCATCCTCACAGCAGCAATACTAATTATTTTTAGGACTACCTTTCCTATTTTTCAGGTGATTTATTAAATGTTTTTATCAAGACTGTCTTTTTCCTCCTCTAACACATCTGCTTAACCATTGTTAAAGTGGAAAGGCCTATAAGCTAACTTATTCACATATTGTTGATATTATTTCATCTCCCAGAAGAATAACTTTCAACCATGTATACATATTAGAGAAATAAATGTGCCAATTTGTTATATATCTATAGTCATATTGTGTTACAAAAGAATATTACCAAAACTGTTATAGAACAAAATTTTTCAAGACAGATAAACAATACCAATAAAAAGTGATTAGTTAGATAATGTCGTTTGTTGGTCTAACATATTCCAATATCTACTTTGATAAGTCTTCATAATACTTTATGATTTAAGTCCCCCATTATTACTTGCAAAATAATAACATTTTATGATTTTTGAATTGTCACATAAACAGAAATACTCAGTTTTCAACACCTCTGGAGATTGTTTTACTTTCTTTTCTTTGTCCCATAGTCACCACACAGTCTCCCACAATGTGTCCCAGCTCTACAGGTACGAGTTCTAGTTTATGTTACTGCCCAGCAGTAACAATAGAGAAGAGTTATTCTGGGAAATGGAGTTAGAAGGAAAAGCAGTGATAGGAGAGAGTTTTCTGGAATAAGGAGTTGGGAGAAAATAGGGTGGCCAAAATTATACCTGTCCACGTGGAAGGTTTTAAAAAAATTAGATGGGAGTTGTGATCGCTCAGCCATCTTGAATTTAATGATTTCTTTGTTACAAGCCAACAGGTAGAATAGGTGAGGCAAAACCCCTCCCACAAGTTCATCAGCATGCCGGCCCAATCAGCGGCTTCTTTGGTCTTTGTAGAGGTGGGACTTCCAATATAACTGGAACCAGGTTCGAGGCGTGGCAAATAGCAGGAGGTGGGCAGAGAGGTGTGATTATGAGAGGCAGGCCTCAAGCCAGGAGGGTAACAAGTTTATATTTAAAACACCACATGCCTTAGTTTTCTATATTCTTATTATAGGCAGAAGTGAACTTCTATTAATAAAATATCTAGTCTAGCTACATGATGGCTTATGTCATATATTATAAAGATATTACCATATTGAGTAGAAAATGAAATGTGCATAGTTTGGTGTTGTTTGATTGGGGGTGGGTTATATACAGTAATGCATTAATGAATCAACTTCTGCTTCAGAACCCAGAGAAGAACCAGTGGTATATTTTTAACCCTTAAAGCAATTGTGGATCTGAGAAACCAATCCTGAAATCTGTCAGTATGCATCTTGGAAGGTAAATGATGAACAAGCAGGCCAAACTCCTTGAGCCTGAATTGAATTTTATCAACTCCATCAATCCCAAGATCTATAAACATATTCCGTATGTTACAACTGCACTAGTTTTCAAATAGCTTGCCTTGCCTATGTAAAGATTTTATTATACTTTAAAAAATACTTAGTGGATCTAGTCATAATTTATAGGTTTTAACATATGTTGCTATAGCAGCATATTATGCCTATATAAAAAGTACAGTAAAGCCATACCAGATACTGCTTGGGTGATCAAGAACCAAAGATTAGATAACCCAGTGACCTAAGGTAAAACCAAAAACTCAAACACTGATGTTAAATAAAATGACTCCTATTAACATTCTGCTATACTCATAGATCAGTGCCTTGCTCAGTCACAATCATAGAAGCTTCCTTCTGCAGCAGAGAGAAACCAATACAGACCCATAAGCAATATACTATGCATAAAGTGAGAGATCTTGGAACACTAAGCCCCTAAAGGGATGTCTCTCTCAAATACCTCCTTTCAGGGTCCAGGGAACCCCACAGGAGAATAGCTAGAAGGAGTATAAGAGCCAGAGTGAATGGAGCACACGAAGGAAACAAGGTCCTATAAATTAACATTATTGATACACATATGAACTCAAAGATGGAGGCAGCTGAACAGGACCTGCATGGGCCCTTTGGGTAAATATTATAGCTTTTTTTTTTTTAATGTTGCTAGGTCTTCCCTAAGATTTTTTAAAATTTTTTATTAGATATTTTCTTTATTTACATGACATATAACACCTCCTTTCCCAGTTTCCCCTCTGAAAAAAAGAAAAAAAATACATAAAAAAAAAAACCTATTCCGTCCCCCATCCCCTTGATCACCAACCCACCCTCTCCCCCTTCCTGGCCCTGGCATTTCCCTACACTGGGGCGTAGAACTTTCACAGGGCCAAGGGTCTCTCCTGCCCTTGATGACTGACTAGGCCATCCTCTGCTATACATATGCTTCTGGAGCCATTAGTCCCCCCATGTGTACTCTTTGGTTGGCGACTTAGTCCCTGAGAGCTCTGAGGGTACTAGTTAGTTCATATTGTTCTTCCTAAGGGGCTGCAAACCCTTTAGCTCCTTGGGTCCTTTCTCTAGCTCCTTCATTGGGGACCCTGCACTCAGTTCAATGGATGGCTGTGAGGCTCTACTTCTGTATTAGTCGGGTACTGTCAGAGCTCTGGGAATGCAAATAAGTGAGTCTCTAAATCTTGTGCCTTCTCTTAGGCTTTTTTTTCCCATCTGTTGGTTTGTTTTGTCCTATTTCAATGTGTAACACATTTTATCTTACTATAGTTCATATTATTTTGTCTTATTATCATCCCATAGGAGCCTACTTGTTTTCTATGGAGAGACAAATTAGAGTATATCCAGGTAGTCGGGGAGATGGAGAAGAACTGGTGGGAGTAGATAGAGTGGAAACTATAATCAGAATATATTGTGTGAGGAAATAATGTCTATATTGAATAAAAGAAAAAAAGTAAAATCATTATGAATATATTACTATGGATGTTTTTACAGGTAGATTCTACTAGCCAGTCCAGAAGATCACTAGAATAGCTGAGAGAATGATAGTTTTATCAGTGGGGAGTGGGGCTGACATTTTGTACAAAGCCAAGATGAATACTTGGCTCTGATGTCAGGTCTTCGTGCTCCTTGCTTTCTTTCTTTGACTTAATCATAGCAAATGGATTAGTTATGAAGTGATACAGTGAAACTTAAAATGTCAGAATGCTTTCAAAGCTCTAAAGAATTGAGAACAATAAATACTTAAAATTAGAGAAAGAGAAGCATTAGGAAAATAAAAAGAGATCCATTTTGAAGTTGAAAACAAACATATTTTTCTTTTTTGAGCTCAAGTCATGCTAAAGTGCTTAGGCTTTAACTTTCAGCCTAAAGACCTATTCAATTTTATTTCATTTATTAGCACTTAGAAAATGTGAAAATAGCTGATGTGGGAGACAATATTAGATGTGAACAGACCAAAAGTATTTCCGCTTACAAATTTATTTAGCCTAGTCAAAGTTACAAAGGAACATTTTCACATTAGTATTTCTGTTGTGAAACTAATAAGTGCTTTGAAAGTGAATTTCAAAAAGTACATTAAGAAATACACTATTTTCTATGCAATATTGTTCCTATGTGCCTGGAGAAAGATCTAAGTGGTTGCTATTCTCTCAGGTCACCAAGGTCGATAAGACTAAAGGATGATTCATAATGTATGTTCATATGCAAAATGATGATATACCATTTCAGATTCTCATAATGTCAGTTTCAACAAGGCAGTGATATTAATTTTCATAAGTTTTGAGTTCAGTGTTTTGAAATTTATTTGAAAACATGGAAATCTCCAAATTAGATCTTTCACATATGTGTTTATGACTTCCATTCTAGAGACTCAGTATACCTGCCACTTATCACATAAAGAAGAACAATCCTTCTTACAATGCTGTCTAGGAAGAAATATTTCCAAAGAAAGAAATATTATATCTATAAGTTCAAGGAGATTTGAAAATTCTTTCTATGACTTAAACTAAAATTGATAAACATTTTTGGTATGGACCTTATTTACTAGTCTGCATGCTAAGATATGGTAATAAAAGATGACTGTATCTCAGACACAGCTGAAGAATTTGCAGTCAAGTAAGAAAGAAAGAATGTAGCCAGAAATACTACAATGATGTGTGGTTAATCTTCAATAATGCTATTCAGGGGACAAAGAGCCTTTTAAAACCAATGTAGGTTGAGAATGGCTGGAAAGGAGATTTGAATAGTGAATCAGGTTCCTTACATAACTGCCACAATTCGTTACAGGTTTACATAGTTGTCACTGATGGGATTAATGTGTGCTTGTCAGAAAGTCCACAGCTAATGTATGAACAGCTTGTACTTGTGTGAGAGTGAAGATTTCTTGTTCCACACACTTGCATCTGATTAGTGGCAGTTTCAATTGTTCAACAATGGCTTCATACAATAGACTCCTTGAATTTACTCTTTCTTCTAAGCAATGAAACAAAACCAAACAGATAAAAAAATGCAATCTAACACAATACTCCAGTGCACCTATTTTGTGTGAGACTCTGAGTAAAAGGCAAAACATAAATGTAATCTGAAGGAAGCCAGGATACGAAGCTCTTTGTAAATCCCCTTAAAAGTGTTGCCTATTTCATCCATATAAAATTCTATAAAGTACATAATAAAATGTCATTCACTTTGATTTGGCTATTGTTGTTCTTGTTCAGCCTATAGGCCTCCATCCTATACAAAGGATTATTGGCAACTAAGGAATACTGAGAGCGGGAGAAATAATCTTCCCCAGGGACGAGTATATGGATTTGACCAGCCTTAAAGCATACATTTAAGTAACATTTTGTATATATAAAATGTATATACATATATATACACACATATATATGTATATATATATATATAGAGAGAGAGAGAGAGAGAGAGAGTATGCTACATTTGTGAATATATGGACATAAAAGTAATTAATTAAAAAATTAATTAATAAAAAGACAATATAAACTTGAAACAGAACAACACATTGTATATGGAAGGATTTGGAGAGAAGAACTAAACTAGAAAATTATGTAATTATATTATATTATCAAAAATAAAAGAAATAATAAAAAATGTCATCTATCTTTCCAGATGAATAAATAGAATCAGCCTGCTTGCTTACATTGTTCAAAGCCTCATTCTTTAGGAAGAATTAATATTACCTGATAGAAAATTAAGTTCTTAGTCAGTTCTCTATATTCAGTGTAACTTAACTTGGAAGCAGAAGACAAAGCTGCAAGCCATGCTTTCCTACAGTCTCAGTGTTGGCTCCTGGGTTTAGAGTAAAGAATTTTCAATAGGAGTAGCTCTAAGTCTTCAGAAGAAAACACCCTCTTCCCTAGCCCACAATCCCTTTGTTTTTATGCCTTCATTTGTATTACCATATACAGCCTTATTGTGACCCTTCTAGTGATTCAGCCAATAGTGAGACATTATATTACTGCTAATGTCATATAAAGTAGAATTTACTTCCAGAATTTCTCTTAAATTATTGGAAAATAAGACAAAAACAAACAAACAAACAAAAACCAACTAAACATTAATACCTAATATTTTTTGGCTTTGGCTCTCATGTTTCTATTATTTAGAACTTAATGTTTAGTAAGTATTCTTGTATAACTATTGATGCGTAGACATGTAGAAAGGTATTCTATTATACTAAAATGTTCAGTTAAAGCAATATTGTCTAGAGCCTGAATAGATGGCTCAATGGTTAAGAACATTGGTAGATAACCCCATTTTAGTTCACAGCAGCACGGTTAAAAAACACCTATAACTCCAGTTGCAGATGCTCCAATGCCCTCTTCACAGGCACCGAATACACAAATGGTACACATCCATACATAAAGACAAGCACTGACACCTATAAGAATAAATACATCTTTAAAAACCCTTGTGGGAGTAATCAGGTCATTACTCCATCTTACAAAGTTCATGGATGAATAAGATTCATGATTTACTTATTCCTCTGGGATCATGTATAGTAACTTCCGGGAAACTGGAACACTAGCCAGTGACTTTAATCTTCCAGTTGAGTAACAGCTAGTTTTCTCCATGATCTACGATATAAATATGTGTTCAGGACTTACTTTCAAGTTGTGGAGGATAACCGAGAACATTGACCCAGACCCCAGTGAACAACAATTCAAAAAATTGTAACCCATTTCTGGTATTGAAATTTTGATTTGGTAGCACATGATGTTTATCTAGTTGGGTAAACTCCATTTAAACTCTTTTATATATGTAGATATTTTTAGAAGTTTCTATAGATTTCCATAAAAGTGATATGATCTATATTTCTCCATAATAGTATTGAAAATAATTTTAGTTTTACTTTTGAAGTATGTATGTGGATCTCTCTGTTTTTATGACACTTGTGTATAGGAGCTCATGGAGTACTAAAGAAAGGGTCAGGTCCCTTGAAGCTAAATTTACAGGCTGTTGTGACATGGGTGCTGGAAATAGAACTCAGAGTCACCCAGAAGTAGCAGAAATGTATCGATTGTCCTGTTCTTGTGTTAGCTTTCCATATTTTAATGATATATAGGCTGCAATTGACTTTCAAAATGAAAAGGTTGAGTTTGGGTTATAGTTCTCAATGTTCCAATCCAAGAGCAGGTGGCACTATTGCTCTGGGCCACTGGCAAGGGTGTCATGTTATGGTGGGAGCTTGTGACATACCAAAATTTTCATATCACAAGCCAGGAGGCAAAAGAGAACAGTGAGATAGCATCCTCTTGAAGGCCAGAGCACCCTTCAGTGAGCATCATACTCTAAAGGTATAGATAGACTAATAGACTATAGTGAGTACTGAGCCTTCAACTTATTGGCTTTTAGGGGCCATTCAGCATTTAAAGCTGACCTTTAAAAGCATTTAAAGCTTTGAACACACTAAAAATGCTACAAGAAATCCCTGGTTAATTCTAGGCTCATGTAGAAATGATGTTCTTGTTTTGGAGTTAAGTCCATGGAGGCCATAGTTATAGGAATTTTTTTCCAAGGGTATGAAGTTTGGCAGCAGTAACATTCAAGTTTGACAACAGGCTGTTTTTCCAAAGTTCCTCAAAGTGATTTCCTCACAGAAAATTAATTTTAAAAGTAGAGATACATTGGCTTTATTTAAGATGATTATTACAAAGAAAACACACATTTCTTTCCAACATTGTGAGGAGAAATTGTTCTATAACAATTCATTTTAACTAGCATTAAATTAGAAAATAATTGTTAGCACCATTTGTTGGGGAAGTATCACACTGATTTTTGCTCAACCTGGCATTTAGCACAGCTCACATGCAATTGTATGATATATTCTTATTGTGCAGTTCAACTTCAACTGTGCATAAAGCAGCTTCCTTCCTGTGACATCTGACAAGGTCGGTTTCTGTATGGAAGGTTCGTTTCTTCTATTCAGGAGGCATGCACCTGCTGGTGTTTAAACTGTTTAACACAGTCCTCTGAATATAAAGGCGGCTGTATGCTTGGTAGTCTGATGTGATTTTTGGAAGCACTAACGTTGAAATACAAAGTGGTCTCTAGAGGACTGAAACTTTAGTGGACTGGACCCATCATGCCTGCAGGAAAGAAGACTGGGGCACGTGGTGGACATATGTCACCTTTGTCTGAGCAGCATTCACTCTCCATTCTTTTCACAAAAACGATCTGACTTCCTCTGGGGAATCATTTATTCTCTATCTTAAATTATTCACTTTTGGTTCAAATTCAAGTCACATCTTCCAAACATTCTCAATAAATGTTATTCCTAGGGATTTCTCTGCAATTGCCAGGACATGGAAGATCACATCCTGGTATGATGTCAAGTCTAGAGAGAGGATATAACTCCACAGAACTCTGCATTCTACAATTCCAAGTATATAGGAGGCTATTCCTGAGATGGGAAATTATACAGAAGCAAGGCATAGAGACAGGCTGATGACATCCTTACATATCTCTATTATTCTCTTGTGTCTAAAACCAGTTTATACTTTACAGTAAAAATTACATTTGTGTTAAATCAGCTTCTGTTGATTTCTTTTTCTACTTGTTAATAAAAGAGTTATTTTACACCATGGTTTGTAAGATGATTGCCCTTATTCATAGACATCTTATTGAGTAAGAAAGAGCATGACTATATTTTCAGGGGCCACATTTTATGGTCTGTGATTAAGCAGCTTTGTGTTCTGGTTAATAATGGACACATTAGCTCCCACCTATTTCTTTAGGAAAACATCCTCTGCTGACCCTGTGCTTTTTCTGGAGATTGTTTAGAGAGAACGTCAATCTTTGGTATGCAGAAAGCAGATGCCTGTTACTGCAGCCAGGGAAAAGGCTTTTGGGTTCCTAGACTAACTCTTCTGTTCTTCAGTTTTTGATCTCTTAAAAAATATTAAAAAATTCATGATTAAAGAATATGAACATATTCTTTATGTATTGAGTCCAATGTATTGAGTCCATACTGATTGAACCCTCTGTCTGTCCATCTATCTTGCCTGTCTGTGATTGATGCTATGTGCTACTCCACTGTTTGCAATACTTTTCATATACATCCTCAGGGCAAATTTTCACAATAACCTAGTGAGGTAGATTTTAAGAATTTTTCCGAATTAATAATTTTTGTGACTTGTTTTTAAAGGTTGTTTTTTCTCCATTATGAAAAACCTAACACAAATGAGGATCCTAGCATTAGAGAGGTCTGGAACAATATCTTTTATATATTATTTACACTGTAGAATATAAATATATGTTCATATGTAAAGTACATATAATATATTTCTGTGTAAAATTTAACTGTGTACAATTTTTAGCTTTAATAGAAAGGGGAAAGACATAGGAAATTTTAACCCAGCAAAATGGCTGCTCTGGCAAGGAATCAAATCCAAAGACATGATCTTGCTGGAATGCAGACATATCCTGGATTACAGTATGATTTTGCTAGAATTAAAACACACTCTTAGTACACATCTTTAATCCCTAACAGTAAACATAAAGTTAGTTTGTATAGAAGGAAGTAACCATATTTGAAAGTGGTATCTAATTGAGGGGCAGACAAAGTGAGGAATCAGAGAAAAATTTGACTGGATGAGGCAGAGATAGGATCCACCCAACTCACAAGAGAACAGCAGAGGAAGAAAGAGGAGCAAGAGGGAAAAAAAGGAATGCTGTGGGATGTGTGTGTGTGTGTGTGTGTGTGTGTGTGTGTGTGTATGTGTGTGTGTGTGTGTGTGTGAGAGAGAGAGAGAGAGAGAGAGAGAGAGAGAGAGAGAGAGATTTATTGGGACAGTTTTACAGAGACAGGTTACAGAGAAAACAAGCTAGACACAGGAAAGGATACAATGAGCCAGAGAATGGGACGGAGCCAGAAGATTACATCTGCCAAAGTTAATATGAGACTAGACAGAGCCATTCAGTCAGAAGCCAAGAAAAACAGTAGTGAATCAGGTAGCTTGTATGGAGGCTAAAAGCTTCCAGGCCTAGGCCTATGAACAGTTAGAACAGAGAAAGAAATAGCTCTCATAAATAAGACACTAAATAGTAAGTAAATGTTAGCAATGTTCAAGTTTCTGGGTAAGAGGGAAATTAGAAATAAAAAAACTTCTAATGGTACACAAACCAAAACAAACAATATGGAAAATATACCATTTAAAACAGTACTGATTTGAAATTGCAAGTATGACCCTCTCCCCTGATTGTGAGGACTGACATCTGAATGGCCTGGGCTGGAAGTTTAGCTTGGTAAGAAGACAGGAAGACCAGCAGTTTTTGGTCTCAGGTTCATTCATAATGTCTTAGATCTGTCTTCTCATAGCTTAGCATATGCAGGAGCCTTAGGTATAAAGGGGCTATTTTAGCTTTGATGATATTGGAATCAACATTGCAGTCATCAAATCTTCTAAGAGAAGACCACAGACCTTTATGGGGATTTTTAGAAGTACCTCCTACTCAGGAAGATCTGTCAGGTAAATTCCCAGGGCCTCTCAGTCCATGCTGCCTTCTGAAGAGTCCCTCTCCACAAACAAGTTTGTCTTGTCCTTCTGAGTGTCATGATTATTGACATATGTCATTTTCTGTTGAAAGGATGGTAGGACAGGAACTTTGGGAGGCCAAGTATTTCTGCCTCTGAAATTTCAGGCCTGGTAACTCAAACCTCGTGCAGAAGCCCAGGTTCTACATTCAGAGGAGCATCTTACACTGCAGCAGTCAAGAATTCAAGTGATTCCAGGAAGCTCTAAGGAGTGAAGGAGGTAGCTGCTCTCTTTGTTACTCCCTCCTGAGAAGTAGGAAACTGGAAGGTGACTTCAATTCTTTCTGATGGTTTGACATACCTTCATGTACAGCAATCTAACTCTAGAACCTGCTGAGTAATGTGATGACTTCCATCAATCCTAAAAGATGAGACATGTCTGAAGAAAAATCTGAGTGGTATAGTTGGATCAAAAAATTAGCGAAAACTAAAGTATCTAAAGACTGTAAGCTATAAAAATAACTTTTTATATGGTAAAGCAAAGTTTTCACATAGAATGAACAAAATGCTCTTGTAAGTTTGTGGGGAATAATATGGCAGTTTTATGCATTAACATTTAATGGAGAAGTTATGAATAATTATCTGCAATGGGTATAGAAACTTGGAAACTATAAAGATTAGTTAAAAAAGTCATGTTTAGTACATTGACATTTAGTTCATAACTCATACAAAGGACAATCAACCTGGTTTCACATAACTTCCAAATGCTATCATCTAAGAGTAGACCCAGCTGGCAATTCTAATGAGTGATCAGATTAAAGATTAGCCTATAAAAGGTGAATGATTATAATCTATAATTCTGTTTTTTTTCTTACATATTTCTCTTGACATTTAGAACACACCAATTTTAAATGAGATTTTGTTCTTAACAGACTAATGTTTTGTAAATCCCTTACTATGTCTTCCTCATTCCATTGCTCTCTAAGTTATTAGAAGGCGGGGTATTACCTGATAGCAGGGACAGAATCTTGAATAGACCAAGAGTAACATATGGGTGGGTGTGGCATAAGTATAGGATAGATGGAGCAATTCTTCATGTTTGTATACCTATAAAGCATGAGGTGTTAATGTCCTGCCACACCTTCCAGAAGTCACCAGGTTGTTAGAAAGGAGAAATGAGGAAATCAGAGGGAATTGTAGGAAAAGCAGGTGTAGAAGAGAGCTCCATAAAAGAGAGTATACACTGTTAATTAAAGAGGCATATACATGCTAGGATTAGGTACCATATAATTTGGAGAAGCAAAGATGGCCTTCAGTGTCCTCCCAGCTTATGTAGCTATCAACTATCAGTTATGCTCAATTTACTTTTTATTGTATTTATTTATTTACTTGTCTCACTGGTAAGTCATATGTAATGTTATTAGGTGACCATAGGTCACTTAATTGCTAACCAGTTTACATTTAACCATCATAACCAAGTACAAGGTCATATATATAAACTACAATTATATATATTAAAGGACAAAGAAAACAATATATGGGGAAAATCAATATAAGTATCCAAACAGTAGAGGTAATGATGCACTGTCAGAATGCAAATCCTGACTCTAGCTAACGAAAGAAACTTTATTTCTCTATAGTCTAGACTACTAGACATGTCTAAATTGGAATGCTTCAGTATTAGGGAAAATAAATGATATTCTCTATACATAATTTTAAAATTTGGATTTAAAGGAAATGGAGCTAGGATGTCTTCTAGCTGCTATCTCCAGCACTTTAAATTGGAGTGATGCATATTTACTATCTGTTCTAGTTGCATTTATTGTTGTGGTCATAAAACCCCCTGACCAGTAGTGACTAAAGGGGGAAAAGGCTTATGTCAGCTTGCATTCTCACAGTTACAGCACATGATAGGAGATAAGTCAATATAAGAACTTAACAATCACCTCCTATCTATTGTCAAGAATAGGGATCGCTTGCTCCATCCAGCTTTCTTCAGTCCAATACAGTCCTAAGTATGCAGAACCCCTTACCTAAGGGAGTGCTGCTGGGCACAATGTACTGGGTCTCCCTATGCCAATTAACAATCAAGATCATTTCCAACAGATATAACCACAGTCCAACCTGATAAGAACATTTACTTGAGACTTCTCAGGTAATTCTAAATTATTGAAAGTAGACATTTAAAAGTAACCAAAGCCAACAGGAGGAATATATTATGCAGGGTCGTCTCCTAATTCATTTTATTATAGAATCTTTTTTCAAATAAATTTTGGGGTCTGCCTATCATGGAAGACACTTGATGGATCAACTTGCTTGAAAAATTTGTATTTTTCACTAAATCTTTCAGTGTACCGTCTATGATTTTTAAAGTGTAGTGGGCTAAATGAGCTATTATCAAACTGCTCAGGTAGCAACTACTTTTCTGTAAGCATATAAAGCTAAGTAATTATATCAGTCAATGATGCAAATCTTGAAGAGTTCTCTTTGGAGTAGAATTTTTGATGTTTCTGAAATTACAGAAATTTGATTCATGTGAAATTTGTGGATAATTTACTTCATTAAAAAAAAACATGAAACTAGCTACAGTCATTGACCATGAAAGCAGTGTATAACAAAATACCTCTACTTAGAGATGCACCTGAAATTTCAGAGCCTATGCACCTGAGATATGAATATACATGCTTAGAAACAATACATAATATAACTTGTAATTGTAGTGGTGAATATCACTGTGCCTACCAATAATTCTTCATTTATATTTCAATTTGCTAATTTTTTCTCATGGATAATTGCTAACATTATATTTAAAGTTTATAATCATCTTCTGCACTCACTAAGTATTTTGAGTGCTGCTTATAGTTTTTCTTCTAGAACTCATTGTACGCTGATATTATTTTATAAATATCATGTTTTAATGTGTTTATATCTGCTTATTCATGTAGGTGATGATCATGTGATTCACATATATTAAAAAGTTTACCTAAGAAAAAAGTTTCTGATAATCAATGAACTTATTTTATACTGTTTACCTTCTTAAGTAGCACTCTCATTCACTAATCTAATGATCGGAATTCTTCAAATATTTTCTTTCATAAAAGCCACATTTTTTCATTCACTGAATACAGGTCTAATGCCTTATTCAAACACTTAGGAATTTTCTGTGGGATTGTCTTTAACTCCTACTACACTGTTCCATTTTCAAATACATCCTACTATTCAACTCTCTGTATCTGCTTCAGATAGCCTTTGTCACTTGCTCAGTGAACCAGGCAGTGAACCTGCATGTTCTTTACTTGTTCTCTACATTTTGCTCATTACAAGGCTCAATTATTCTCAAATAAAAAGTCCCATGCCCTAGACTATAATTACAAATGATGCTTGTTTTTTACTAAATATCTACCATTAGGTATTTACTACAATGCACATATATTTTAGGCTCGCTGATAACAAAGTCCCTACTGGCTTTTATAAATTCTGAATCTCATAAGAAGATTACTATTAATATAATAAATGCTATATAAATATTAAAAACATAATATAATATGAATATTGTTTTGTGCCATTGTTACATGCAGGGATTTACTGGTGTCAAAAAAGATCCAAAGGACTAAAAAGCTTAGTTAGTGCTAGTATATGATTCTAATAAAGCTAGGGATCATTGAACATTATTTCAGCAAACTTTTCCTTTACCAAATATGAGATGTGAGAATTACATTGTATAAAAATACTCAAAATGATGTAGAGTTACTCATAACATAAATAGGCATTTTAGAGGGGTCATTATATAAGCTTATACTATGACTAGATCTTTGATATATTGTTTTTATTGGTACTTTCTAATTTGTACATTAGTTATTTCACACCTATTCTAAGTTATATGTATTTGAGTCTTCTAAGCTAGATTTTAGCTAAGCAGAATGGCAAAAGACATTTGATTGTTGCAGTGCTTTAATGTTTTGTGAGAATTGTTTTTCTAAAATATAAAATTCATTTCTTAAGGAATATCCTACCAAGGAGAAAAATAAATTGTAAACTTACATCTTTTGAGTGTTTGCAGATAACATTCAGCCTACAATAGATGCCTTCCAGAACTAATTAAGGAGCCATATTATTATCCGTAAAAACAGAACAAAAGCTTCATGGAAGCACACAGTCAATCTGTGGAAACTCTGTTTGGACTAGCTGTCAATTTCTGAGCTCCTATTTTTTCCATTGAAGACTATTCATAAAATGCAGATAAACACATTCATTGCCTACAATATAGGTGTGCCTGAAAATGTTTAATGCATCAGGGCATTTGGGAGATTATTTTAATGGATTTTTACCAAATCGTGTTTTGACAGGTAATTTAAATACATTTAAGTTAACACTATCACCTATACTAAAATCCAGAGGGAAACAGGACGATTCTCTTGTGAAAGGCTGAAGGAACCAGATGATAAATCGTTCCATTCAAAATAAAAAACTCAATAAAAGCAACATAAGTTAATCCAATTGCTGTGCTTGAGGAAAAATACTTTCCTGTACAAGTACCTAAGCTTGTCTTATAGAGTGAGGAAACTGTTTCCATATATTCATATTTAATTCTCTCACTCACCAGTGAACTCCTGAACCACTGTATTATGATTGTGCATAATAACAGTAAATAGAATATCTTTCTCTTTCATTAACAAAATAAAACACAGCTGGTCTTTGATAAAGTCCTTAGCTTCAGTAATAACATTTTGTGTTTTTTATTTATTCACCTTAGGTAAAAGCCACACGACATTTCTAGCCTGCTTCCATTCACTCCAACACCACTTGTTTCATATTAAATTTCAAATAGATGTCCATTTGTCTTTTTCCTGAGCTCTGATTGATAGTTAGGAAGGGGTATGTGGACACCTTAAAAATTGAAACAGTTATTATAAACATGCCACTTTTTTTGGCAAGTTGAATGTAAAAAATACAGAAATAAGAGAATAAAATAAAATGTGATAAAATTAGTGGGAGTAGAGGTGTCTCTGACTCTTGCCTGTTCACAGGACCCTATTGGGTTGTCCTATCTAGCCTTGATATGGTTTATGCCTAGTCTTATTGTACCATGTTATGCCATGGTAGGTTGATGTCACTGGGAGGCCTGTTTATTTTTCAAGGAAAACAGGAACAGTGGGAGGCAGAAGTTGGGGAACTGGGAAGAAAAGAAGGGAGGGGTAAAGCTATAATCAGGGTATATTGTATAAGAGAATAAACAAAAAGAAAAGAAAAACTAAAATATTCACCTTTGAGGATAGTAAGGCTCTTGAAATATTTCATAATGCCTTATTCAATTAAGTTATAATTCTTGACTTTTGCATGATGTAGTATCACTAATAGTTTAATTAGATGAAGAAATAAAGGAAACATTGAAGTCATTGTATCTGGAAAATTGATCATGCTGCAGCCCAGCTCTGAAGTCAAGACTTGAACTCATCCTGTTCTTAGTTTAGTTTTGGAATTGAATATGTACGAGAGTGGTTTTTGTCTATGCATTTATATATTAAATTTCCCTTATTTTTCTATGTAATAATGTATAACTTCAAAAATCCTGGCCAAATAAAATGACAGTAGTCCTATATCTGTAAATACATAGAACTTGTTCATACTCAAGCCTTTAAAAATATCAATAAGATGATAGTATCTGATATTTTTCAGCTGAATTCATGAAGACATGTGTCATGTCTTTTAAACATTTTTAGTTATCTAGGTGATTAGTATAATTATTTTCAGGTAGACCAATTGTATTAAAAAATATAATCCTTGACAGTCTCTACTCTTTTCCTAGTTTCCTCCCTCCTTTTTCCTTTTCTTTGTCTAAGTGTTGGGCTCATCTTGAACTTCAGCTTCTCCTGTATCATTTTTCCAGTGCTGTGATCTTTAGGATCACAGGCATGTGCCTCTGTGCATGGATTGAGTTTCTCTTTTAATTATGACTTACTCTTTTAAATTATCTAAAACTAACACTGTAATTATAATTTATAGTGCTTAGTCTACACATACATGTGCAAAAACAATTATAAAATTAATGAAGAAAAAGACTATGGGTTTGAAGGAGATTAGGGAGGTTGTGGAGTAAGAAATGAGAAGACAAGTATCTATATTATAATCTAAAAATAACAACTTAAAAATTACATTTTAATATCTTTTCTGGATTCTTAAAGTAAATATGTTTTTGAAGAGTCATTCCTATAAGACTTCAAGTAAAGTAAATGGGTATATTTAATTGTTGTTTTACTCAGCAGATTCAAAGGCAGAAGAGTAAGTCTGCTTCAGAGGAAAATCACAAAGAGAAAAGTGTTGGGAAGAGGTAATTCATGGAGGCATCCCTGTCAATCTTCTTAAAAGGAGAACTGATATCTATCAAGTATTTGTGGCATTCTCCCCTCTTCTGAGGCTTCTCCTGTAGGTACTGGGGATTCTTCATATGTACAAAAATTGGAGCAGTTTTGTTTGGGAGTATTCTTAAATATTAAATTAAAATTATAGAAAACTTCATTCCTGGAGTTATTTGTGCATTTTTCTAAGAAATAATAAAGTTTTGAAGACATGGCATGGTGTCAAGTTCCTAGCTTTATAAATTTAATTTGATAATTCTTGTATTCTGGGATTAGCATTGCATACTCTTGCAGTCAGGGTAATTATAATTATATACTTTTTCTGACAGTTATAATTTCAAACTAGCTTACTATAGTGACTTTGATTAAAAGTCATATGTATAGCCTTTGGTAAACCAATCTACTACCTCCTCTTCTGGACTCATTCCTTTCCTCTTAGTCCATTAGCTCCAATATTCTTATCTAATTTTCCTTACCATATACATCCTATTATATATTCACTTATATTTTAATGAATTGTGAGTTAGTAGGCTTCCATATGATTTTTCACAGATCCTTCTTTTGATTTAGATTTCCTTCTTCCTCCCAGAATTCCTTTATACTTCTGTGCCATAGTTTGCTTAATTATTTCCACCTCTAGTATTCTACCTTTCTACTTTTTTCTTATTCATAATCTACTCTTTTCTCTTATTGTGTAACCCCCAAGCTTCCTCCAAGGCTCCTTTTTTATTTGTTTTCTGACAGCTGTGACTAACTTTATAAGACATGTATGGTAAATAATCAGCCAAAATGCCAGCATAAATGAAAGAGGTGCTCTCCAAGATCTACTGCTAATCCTGCAACTATGGGTGGATGATAAACGTGCAAAGAAAAATTATTTTATTTCTTATAGATGTGACCACTGGTAGGTTTCCCATGCTTTAGTGTATGTTTCCGAATTTATGACCATATTGTCAGCAGTAACTGGATGTGGTAGGATGAAAAAAGGAGAGAGAAAGATGAAGTTGGAAGAAGGAATTGTTTGGGAATATTACTTGGGGAATTAAGGAAAGAACATTTCATATGTATATGACTTTATTTCATTGTACATAGATAGGACATTCTTAAGAATAAATAAAAATTATTAGTAATAAAAAACATTATTTTATGATATATAAGTATAACTTTTATTCCCCAAATATAAATACCATCTTGGAGACTTACTGATGAATCCAATCACCTTTTCTAGCTCTTTTTCAACTTTGGCTGGCTACCTCAACACAGATGTTCTAGCCCAAACTCCTCTCCAAGCTAACTGATTTAAACTGGCTTCTCTCAGCTTCTGACAGCATTGCTCTGCTTGGCTTCAAACTAACTTTGGCAATCTGTTCTAATCGTCTGGTCTTTCATTCTCTGGCTCTTTCTTCAACCTTCCTCTGTAAAAACGTCCTGGTAAAAATGTTTCTTCCCTCTCTCTGTCTGCACTGTTTTCTTAAGTCCTCTCTTTCCTGTGCTGTTCTAATAAGAGTTGTTCCTATCCTATCTCTGACTCATTTTGCCATATCTTTCTCTGATTCATCACTTTGTCTGCCCCTCAATGAGACATTACTTTCAAAGGACTCTGATTCCTACTACAAACCACCCTTACCTTCATGGCTTGTGATTAAAGGTATATACTAAGGACATGTCTTTATTCCAGCCAGAGGGATTAAAGGTGTATTAAGGCATGTCTGTATTGCAGCCATATTACACAGACTTAGAAGGATTTGGGTTTAAACCCCTGCTAGAGCAGCTATGTTGCTGGGCTAAAATTTCTCTACAGTAATATATTAAAAAAAAAAACAAGCATAATTTTATTACCACTTTTGTAAATAATAATAATAATAATAATAATAATAATAATAATAATTTAATACTGTATAGGACTGTGTAATACACCAATACATTTTGCAAGACACTGGCTTCTAAGTGTCATTTAATAGAAAATTTGCAAAATTAAAAAAATTAACTCAATTGTATAGCTCAGTTATAAAGTATGGGTTAAACTATGTCCATACCATACTATCTGTGGAACAAGAGACTTCTTGGAGTATATTTTATTCATTACTAATTTGTGTATGTGATTTCCAATTATTAATTTTATTTTGTAATTCTTTATGTGTTTCTCTACTTTAAAAATTTATGTTGATATTGTAATTTAATTACAATGTTTTTCTTTTTCTTTCCTCCCACCAAACTATCCCTTATATCCCATCTGACTCTTCTTTAAATTCATGGGCAGAATTTTCCCTGTTTATCTTGGCATGCTTATTGGTATCATCTTTGTTCAGGTTACATTTGAATATCCCAAAATCCTTAACAGTACCAGTATTGTCAGTTACTAGGGGAAATAGTTGTATAGACATTAGATTTGAGGGTTTCTAGGAATAATTCATCTCACTCACAAAGACATAGAGATACCCACACACACATCCACACACAGTGTCCTCTCTAAAAGTACCTAAATTTTACCAAGGAAGACTGTACTTAGGGTACATGATTTCATGAGTGCCCATGAAATCATGAGCAATAGAATTAAAGATGTCTATGGCTATGTATTATAAATGGCACAATTCAATAATTTTAAATGAAAAATTAAGGCATGATTATTTTTCTTGAATATTTTCTTTACTTCTTGAATGAACTTGACTTGAAAATTCCTCTGTCCTTTTTCACACGACACTCAATAGTTAATATGAGTTACCAACTAACTAGCATGTAGACTTGCTTCCACATCACAGCATTAAGGAAGTCATGACTACACCACTAAGCATCAGCTTGTTGACCAGACAGCCTTATGTGGATTTTTTGTAATAATGGTAATAAAAAAGACAAGTTTATAGTGAAATTTTGCATTTGAACTAGGAACTTCATTATTTTGAAAAGATGAAAGGCAACTTACTAGCCTTATTATTTACCAGGGCAACATAATAAAAGGACTAATGGCAGGTATGTTGCCTTTTGTGCTAGAAGTCTCACATACAACTGAATTGCTGTTTGAATAATCACATAAACTCATCTTTTTAAAAGTATAATTATTGGTACAATTACTTTGTGTTTATGAATTCTTTGAGAATAATGTATTTTGATTAGATTCACCCCTGTATTGCCAATCCTAACTGCTTCCAGAGCCACACTCATGATGCAATTACCTAAAAGTTTATAGAGAGATACTAGAAGATAAATTATAACTCATGATCTGGACACATGTGAAACTCCTTGGAAAAGCTGGGCTTGATTCATTTCTAGTATCAACTTACAGATCTAAATATAAACATTCAATATGCTTCTCTCATCATGACTATCATGTCTGTGGTTTCTATGAGTTTCTCATGTTTTTGGAAGTTTTGTGAGCAGAAGCACAGCTTGTCTTCATTATATGTTGTGTTTTAGGGTGTTTATATGGCGAAATATGTCTTGGTATGGTGAATGCCTTCTTGGGAGCAGTGGGCAGATGTGGTATTAAGTCAGTATAATAAAGATGATGTGTATGTGTAGGGTAAGGGTGAGATAAGTTTACTTGCTGAGTGTAATAAAGTTTTGTGTGTGTAGGGGTTAAGTGTTTGCATATGTGTGTGTGTGTGTGTGTGTGTGTGTTTGTGTGTGTGAGTCTGTATGTGTGTGTTAAATATCCTCTACAGTGGCGTCAGTATTACTGAACTAACATACATCATTCTTACAGTGTCTAAGAGTTCCATTCCTCCCAGTCCTTGCCTATGCTTGTTTTCTTTTCAGTATTATAGTCATTCTAATTATACAAAGATAGAATCTCAGTGAACCCTGATCTGAATTTCTCTGACTAATGAAGTTGCAAAACACTTTTCACATACCTTTTGGTCATTTACTGACTTTCAAGTGTGCAGTCAGGATGTATTGTATGAAAGAGGAGTAAACATAAAAGAAAAAAAAGAAAGGAAGTCATTTCATTGTTTAGAATGAAAATAAATATGCCATAATTGTAATGCAATATTTAGTTTTCAGGCATATCAGTATCTCCATCAAAATAATGATCCTAACTAAATCTTTATAATTTCCTAAAGAATTGTTACTAAGTGAAAGAAAAATCAGTCCTGTGACTGGAACTCTGTGAATAATCAGATAATTTTAAATGATAATTACTAATTAAATAAAAATAAAGTAACTTTTAGTGTTCTAAATTCAATTTAAAAGTGTGTTTGTTTATAACATTTGCCCATTTGTTAATTAGATTACTTGTTCTTTAACTACTACATACTAGATGAATTGATATTAAAGGTTAGCAAACTTTCATGGACCAGCTAGTAAACATCATAGGTTTTGTGTGTTAGGAGGTATTTACAACAATGACTGGGTTTCCATTTGTAGCGCAAAGCACCCATAGAAAATATGGAAATACTTAGTGTGATCCTGCTTCTTTTTTCAAAGCTCAGAGGGCTTTTTGGACTTCAGACTCAGTATAATTATAGAATTATGATCTCAATCAAGTTTGGGATAGTCTATTAGAAATACGTCAGCTGGTTTCTCTAAAAACTATTAAGACCCAGCTATACTACTCCTGGGCATATAACCAACAAAAGCTCCCAACATAACATTCCATAAAGACACTTGAACAACTATGTTCATAGCATCTTTATTCATAATATCCAGAAACTGGAAACAACATAGATTCCCCTCAATTGAAGAATGGTTAATGAAAATTTGGAACATCTACACCATAGAATACTATTCATTTATTAAAAACAAAGACATAGTGAATTTTGCAGGCAAATGAATGGAACTTAAGAATATCACCTTGAGTGAGGTAACCCAGTCCCAAAAGGACATGTGTGGTATGTAATCACTTATAAGTGGCTATTTAGCCATAAAATACAGGTACCATGTTACACTTCACAGACCCAAAGAAGCTAAACAAGAAGGAGGCCCAAGCAAGGAAGCTTGAACCTCATCTAGAAGAGGGAATAAAAGAGTCATAAGAGGCAGATGGAAGGAGGGAACTGGGAGGAAGGAAGGCTGAAGAAGGGAATAGGAAGTTCAGGATCAGGTGTGGGAAAGGACAGGAGAGATGGCTAGATGTCCACGAAAATGAATAGAAATCTGCAACTGACAGTGGTGAGGAGGTGAGGAGCATCTAGACGAGACAGAGACCTGGGATAAGGGAATAGCCCCAGAATCAATGGAGGTGACCTTAGCTGTGATGAAGTACATTAGGAATATGGAGCCTGAAGAGGGCACTTTCTATATCCAGACAGGAATCCCAGTAGAGCAATAGAGACACCAACTGATACACAAAACTTTCAACTCAAAATTTATTCTGTTTACAAGAAATGCAGGCATTAGGATGGAGCAGAGACTGAGGGAATGACCAACCAACCAATAACCGGTCTAACTTGAGACCCATCCTATGGGCAAGCAGCAATCCCTAACATTATTAATAATACTCTGTTATGCTTGCAGATAGGAGTAAGAGGCTCCACCCAGTAGATGACTCAGACAAAAAGTGGGTTGAGCTTGGGGACTCTTATGGAAGAATATGGAGGAGTGGGGGCCCCAAAGAGGATAGGGACTCTACAGGAAAACTAGGAGAGTCAACTAACCTGGACCCTTGGGGCTCTCAGAGTCTGAACCACCAACAAAAGAACACACATTGGCTGGACCTAGACATCCTTGCACATATACAACAGATGTGCTGCTTGGTCTGCATGTGGGTCCCAAACAACTGGAATAGGGGCTACCCCAAAAACTGTTTCCTGTGCCTGGGATACATTCTTCTAGCTGGGCTGCCTTGTCTGGCATCAATGGGAGAGGAAGTGCCTAGCCTCTCAGAGACATGAAGTGCCAAGGTGGGGGGATATTCAGAGGGGTCCTCACCTGCTTAGAGGAGAAGCAGAAGGTTCATTAGGGAAGGGTAGGACAAGGCCTGGAAAAGGGGTGGAGGTAGTGAGTAGGATATAAAATGAAAAAGTATAAAAAATAATTAAATTAAATTAAAAATGGAAGAAAAAATTATCAATTTAATTCTGGAAGAAATAAAGTTCTATGCTAAGGAAAGGAAAGAATTACCTCATAATCTGTAGTTTGTTTATTCACCCTGGTAGTTTTATTATTATTATTTTGCCTTTTAATTTGATTTAGGATCATTGACCAAATTTTTTTATATTTATTTTCTGAGTTATTGGAATCTTGTTTAGAAGCCATTACCTATATAGAGATCTTAAAGTTTCCTCTAGTATTTCAAAGTTTCACTTTTTACATTGAAGGTATTTGATGATCCCACATTTATCAGCTGCCTATACTGTCCAAGGGTTACCATTCAAGGGCATAGTTGAGGATTAAGGACCCAATCATTTTGAGAATAAGCTGTGTGACCCAGAGAGCAAAACAACTTTATCCTATTGGCACAACAGACATTTTTCAAAAGGACAGTGGCAAACTTGATAGATACCAATATTTTGTTCAAATCCTATTAAAGAAATAATTTGGCTGGAAAAATTCAACAGAATCATAGTTCATAAATATTATAGTAATAAGAAATTAGAACTGAAAATTCTTTTTTTTTTTTAAAAAAGGGAGTCATTCCTTTGGCTTTATTTAACTTTGAAAACAACTCAAAGAAAATCTTTTCTTATGGGATATTTACATCAAATTCTTTGCATTTTGTAGTGGCTATTCCTGGTTGCTAACTTGACTATATCTGAAATGAACTACAATCCAGAATTAGAAGGCTTACCTGGCCCTAATCTGGAGGCTGAGAGATACAAGTTTCTGACCTGAATCTTGGTATGGAGATTTTGAGGTATAGTGGCTATGAATCACAGAGGATGAAGATAGAAAAATCTATGAGTTCAATATCATCTGGGATTAAAGGTGTGGTGGCATAGTGGCTATGAATCCTAGAAGATTAAGACTGGAAGATCTAGGAGTTGAAGCAGGGTTATCTGGGGTTAAAGGTGTGGTGACACACACCTTTAACCTGGGCCACACCTTTTGCTGGAGACCTATATAAGGACATTGGAAGAAGGAAAGTTTGCTCTGCTTCACCTGCTTGCCTTGTGGGACTGAGCAACTGCTGGATCCTCGGACTTCCATTCACAGCTGCTGAGGACCATTGTTGGGAGTTGATTGCTGGGAGTTGGACTACAGACTATAAGTCATCAATAAATTCCTTTACTACATAGAGACTACCATAAGTTCTGTGACTCTAGAGAACCCTGACTAATACAAAATTGGTACCTGGAGTGGCCCTAGAGGAGCAGAAGTATAAGGATGGATCTTTTAAAAATCTGGAGATGGTTTGAGAATCCATCAGCTCCTTCAACTACTGAAACCTCTCCAAATTCTCTCCCTCCTGGGAGCTCAGAGAATACTGAAGATCCGTGGTCACAACTATATTTCAAGCTCAAAGAAGCTAATGCCTTTGGTTATCTTGATGAATTAGGGGATTCGGTGTACAAAGCTTTCTACAAGATGGGGAAGAAATTGGAAAATGATTTTGTTGGTTGGTTGCTCTTAGCATCTTGAGAAAAAATGATGAAGGAAAATAAAGAGTTTCGAGAAAAAATGATGAAGGAAAATAACGAGTTGTGTGTTAAAATCGAAAGGCTTCAGACAAAGGTAAATGATCTAAAAGTTGCTAAGTGTGTCTTTGAAGAAAATCTTCTCTCCAGCAGCCATAGAGCTCAAGCTGCAGAAAACCAAACTGAAACTCTCATTATAAGGTTGACTGAATTACAGTGAAAATTCAAGTCTCAGCCTCAGAGGGTGTCAGTGGTTAAAGTAAGGGCATTACTTGACAAAGAATGGGATCCTATAACTTGGGATGGGGATGTGTGGGAAGAGCCCATTGAAGCTGAGAATTTTGATTCTCAAGGATTTGCCCCACCCGAGGAAGTAGTACCCTCAGCCCCACCCCTTGAAATAATGCCTTTCTCACACGAGGAAGTTAATCCCCCAGAGTCTGATAAACCAGCAGTGACTTTCACTGAAGAAAATGCCAGACAAGACAATATTGATGTTTCTCAAGGCCCACCAATAGTTTCTTCTAGACCTATAATCAGACTCAAGGCAAAATAGGCCCCTAAAGGAGAGGTAGAAAGTGTAGTCCGTGAGGAAATTCGGTACACTACTAAGGAGCTTAATGAGTTTGCTAATTCATTCAAGCAGAAGTCTGGGGAATATGTGTGGGAATGGATGTTAAGGGTGTGGGATAATGGTGGAAAGAACATAAAACTAGTGCAGGCTGAATTTATTGACATGGGCCCTCTGAGTGGAGATTCTAGGTTTAACATGGAAGCTCGCACAGTTGAAAAAGGTGTCAGAAGTTTGTTTGAATGGTTGGCTGAAGCACTTATCAAAAGATGGCCTACGGAAAAGGAGTTAGAGATACCTGATGTCCCTTGGTTTAGTGTTGATGAAGGGATTTTAAGGCTTAGGGAAATTGCAATGCTAGAGTGGATACGTTGTGTAAAACATAATCCCCCACAATTGGAAGGTCTAGAAGATATGCCCTTCACCAGTCCTATAAGACACAAACTGGTGAGAGGGGCACCAGCACATTTGAAGGGATTTGTTCTTGTCCTTTTCCTTGTGCCAGACCTTAGGGTTGGAGATACTGCTGCTCAATTAGATGAATTAAATGCAATGGGTTTAATTGGGCCCCGAGGTAACAAGGGCCAGATGGCAGCATTGAATAGCCGGAGACAAGGTGATCGTAGTTATTATAATAGACAGCGTAGACAAAACAATGTTTATAATGATATAACCCATAATGGTCAGCACAGGAGAGGTGAAATTTATAATGGCATGACTCGTTTGGACCTTTGGTCCTGGCTAATCAATCATGGTGTTTCCAGGCACAAAATAGATAGGAAGTCCACTGCATATCTGTTTGACCTGTATAAGCAGAAAAATTCTCAAAGGAAAGAAGGGCTACATTGGATCATGGCAAAAGGCAGTCTCGGCCAGTGGATCAATTTCCAGACTTGAGCCAGTTTGCAGATCCAGAACCCCTTGAATGAAGGGGTGGCCAGGTTCCTCTGGGGGGGATCTTGATAAGATACCTAAAAGTTTTGCTGTTAATCTTTCTCCAGTTCTTCCCCATAGGGACCTACGGCCTTTTACAAGAGTAACTGTACACTGGGGGAAAGGAAATAATCAGACTTTCTGGGGTCTATTGGATACTGGTTCTGAATTGACACTGATCCCAGGAGATCCCAAGAAACATTGTGGCCCTCCAGTTAAAGTAGGAGCTTATGGAGGACAGGTGATTAATGGAGTTTTGACTGATGTCCGACTCACAGTAGGTCCAGTAGGTCCCCGAACACATCCTGTGGTCATTTCTCCAGTTCCAGAATGTATAGTTGGGATAGATATACTCAGAAATTGGCAGAATTCTCACATTGGTTCCCTGACCTATGGAGTGAGGGCTATTATGGTTGGAAAGGCTAAATGGAAGCCTTTAGAGTTGCCTCTGCCAAAGAAAATAGTGAATTAAAAACAGTGTTGTGTTCTTGAAGGAATTGCAGAAATTACTGCCACTATCAAGGACTTGAAAGATGCAGGGGTGGTGGTTCCCACCACATCTCCCTTTAACTCTCCTATTTGGCCAGTGCAGAAGATGGATCATGGAGAATGACAGTTGATTATCGAAAACTACATCAGGTAGTAACTCCAATTGCAGCTGCTGTGCCAGATGTAGTTTCTTTACTTGAACTAACTCACACATCTCCTGGTACCTGGTATGCAGCCATTGATCTGGCAAATGCCTTCTTCTCAGTACCTGTCCATAAGGACCACCAGAAGCAATTTGCTTTCAGTTGGCAAGGCCAGCAGTATACCTTTACACTTTTGCCTCAAGGATATATTAACTCTCCTGCCCTGTGTCATAACTTAGTTAGAAGAGATCTTGATCGTTTGTCTCTTCCAAAAAATATCACATTGGTGCACTATATTGATGACATTATGCTGATTGGACCAAATGAGCAGGAAGTAGCAACCACTTTGGACTCATTTGTAACACATATGCATACCAGGGGGTGGGAAATAAATCCAACCAAAATTCAAGGACCATCTACCTCAGTGAAATTTTTAGGAGTCCAGTGGTGTGGGGCATGCAGAGATATTCCTTCTAAGGTGAAAGATAAGTTGTTGCACCTGGCCCCTCCCACCACCAAGAGAGGAGCACAACGTTTAGTGGGTCTATTTGGATTCTGGAGACAGCACATTCCTCACCTGGGTGTGCTACTCAGGCCCATTTTCCAAGTGACTGGGAAAGCTGCTAGCTTTGTGTAGGGCCTGGAACAGGAGAAGGCTCTTCAACAGGTCCAGGCTGCTGTGCAGGCTGCTCTACCACTTGGACCATATGATCCAGCAGATCCGATGGTACTTGAGGTGTCTATGGCAGATAGAGATGCTGTTTGGAGCCTCTGGCAGGCCCCTGTAGGTG
>NW_022196898.1:20280817-20282527 GCF_008632895.1 Mastomys coucha
GAATCACAGAAGAGACCCTTAGGATTTTGGAGCAAAGCTCTACCATCATCTGCAGACAACTATTCTCCTTTTGAAAAACAGCTCTTGGCCTGCTATTGGGACTTAGTGGAAACTGAACGTTTGACAATAGGACACCAAGTTACTATGCGACCTGGACTACCCATCATGAACTGGGTGCTATCAGACCCTTCAAGTCATAAAGTAGGATGTGCACAGCAGCAGTCAATTATCAAATGGAAGTAGTATATATGTGATCGAGCCAGAGCAGGTCCTGAGGGCACAAGCAAGTTACATGAAGAAGTTGCTCAAATGCCTATGGTTTCCACTCCTGTGACAATGCCATCTGCTGCCAAGCATGCGCCTATAGCCTCATGGCGTGTTCCCTATGATCGTCTGACTGAAGAAGAAAGGACTAGGACCTGGTTTACTGATGGCTCTGCATGTTATGCAGGCACCACCCAGAAGTGGACAGCTGCAGCATTACAACCCCTTTCCAGGATAACCCTGAAAGATACAGGTGAAGGAAAATCTTCACAGTGGGCAGAACTTCAGGCAGTACACATGGTATTACAGTTTGTTTGGAAGAAGAAATGGCCAGATGTATGATTGTTCACTGACTCATGGGCTGTAGCCAATGGATTGGCTGGATGGTCAGGGACCTGGAAAGATCACGATTGGAAAATTGGTGAGGAAGACATCTGGGGAAGAAGTATGTGGATAGATCTCTCCAAATGGGCAGAGGATGTGAAGATATTTGTGTCCCATGTAAATGCTCACTAAAAGGTGACTTCATCTGAGGAAGAGTTCAATAATCAAGTAGATAAGATGACCCGTTCGGTGGATAGTCAGCCTCTTTCCTCAGCCATCCCTGCCATTGCTCAATGGGCACATGAGCAAAGTGGTCATGGTGGCCGAGATGGAGGTTATGTTGGAACAACATGGACTTCCACTCACCAAGGCTGACCTGGCTACAGCTGCCGCTGAATGCCAGATCTGCCAACAACAAACCAACACTGAGCCCCAGATATGCCACCATTCCTCAAAGTGACCAGCCAGCAACCTGGTGGCAGGTTTACTACATTGGACCACTTCCTCCATGGAAAGGACAATGTTTGTTCTTACTGGAGTAGACACTTATTCTGGTTATGGATTTGCCTTTCCTGCATGAAATGTTTCTGCCAAAACCACCGTCCATGGACTCACTGAATGCCTTATCTATCATCATGGTATTCCACACAGTATTGCTTCTGACCAAGGAACTCACTTCACAGCCAGAGAAGTGTCTCAATGGGCCCATGATCATGGAAGCCACTGGTCTTACCATGTTCCCCATCATCCTGAAGCTACTGGTCTGATAGAAAGATGGAATGGCCTTCTGAAGACACAGATACAGCGCCAATTAGGTGGCAACAGCATGGATGGCTGGGCAGAGTTCTTCAGAAAGCAGTATATACTTTGAATCAGTGTCCAATATATGGTACAATTTCCCCCATAGCCAGGATTCATGGGTCCAGGAATCAAGGGGTGGAAAAGGGAATAGTTCCACTCACTATCACTCCTAGTAACCCTCTAGGAAAATTTTTGCTTCCTGTCCCTACAACTCTAGGTTCTGCTGGCCTAGAAGTTTTGGTTCCAGAGGGGAGAGTTCTCCTACCAGGAGCCACAACAAACATTCCATTGAACTGGAAGATCAGACTTCCCCCTGGTCAT
>NW_022196898.1:20283879-20336379 GCF_008632895.1 Mastomys coucha
AAGAAAATATCTAATAAAAAAAAAAAAAGGAACGGCTGAGAGCAGGAGATGTAGTCTTCCCAGAGACGAACATGCAAATTGACTATGCAACACCAATGTAAGGAAGGCCTGAAAAAAAAATATACATATAATATACGAGCAAAGCATATAATATTTACTTATTTAGGATCACACACATTATTAAAGGAAAAGAGATCATGAATTTGAAAGAAACAACAAGGAGTAGATGGAAGGGTTGGGAAGGAGGAAAGAGAGGAGGAAATGGTGTGATTATGCTGTAATCTCATTTAAAAAAACAAAAAGTACCCAAGGTGCCATTTTATTTTATTTTTAACCTTTAATGTTTATTTTTTTATCATTCATTGAGAATTTTAGGGTACCTCATTCTCAGAACCTTTACTCTTTAAAAACTGCCTATATTTTACACAAACTTTTTGTACTATCCAGTGAATAAAAATAGAATAATAGACATTTAAAAATATTGTGTTACTCACTTGATGCCTTTGATGGGGGTAGTGGTGGGGGAAAACTGAGTTTTCTATAAGGGGCTGGCCAATGGGAGTTTGACTATGCTAAGGTGTGTATATAGGCAACATAAATTGGACTTGTGTTTTTCCTTTCCTTCTTCTTCTCCTTCTTTTGAGGGGGAGGGTGAACATCACAAGGGTGGGGGTGTATCTGAAAGGACTGAGAAGTAAGTATGATTGGGGTGCATGATGTGAAATTCCCAATTAACCAATAATAATTTTATGTTGGAAAGTTAGTATTGTGTTCTTTTATGCTTAAACTATTTTGAGTTTCATTTAAAATATTTGTTTTCAATCCAGTCTAGTATAAATCATCTCATTTTATTTTTAACAAGAGTTCTTTTGTCTTTATATACATAATTCCTCTCCTGTAGTCTATATTTTCCGTTGGGCTTTTGATTTGCATTTTTATGTCTCAAAACTTCTATTTTCATCTACGAACAGAAAATTCCAGTGTGATCCCAAATCTTTTTGGACAACATGGTACTCAATGTCTTTCCCCCAACAAATTTTTGTTAATATTCCTATATATACATAAATTCTTATAAGTTAAAAGTTTAAAATGGAATATTCTTATATATAGTTTAGAATTTCCCAACATTGCTATGTGAAGTTGGTCTTCTTAATTGGCTCCAAATAAAACTAAAAATGTTTTATTAGTTGCAACTTCAATCAGAGTTTTTCTTTAACTACGAAATGTGATCCTTGGCTGAGACATTTACAGTGTTCCAAAGGTATACATGACTGAAATTCAGGAATGCTTTAAGATGTTCAATATATCTTCATTTTACTTCCTTCACTAGATTCATTATGGCCCTCATGAAGTTTCAATGAAGATTCCTTAAATTGTTTTTGGAGAGAGGAATGAAGGAAACCAGGATGACCAGAGAGGTTAATATCTAGGATTTAAGCCCTTTTAAAATTGCTTTTGGTGAACATATGGTATTTTGAGAACTGCTTGTGTATTATATGTGCTAAATGCAACTTGTTTTGATTATTTGCTTAAAATATAATTTGGAAGCTTTATTATTAGATAGCTATCATATGAAGGAATATATTATAGCAAACATATAAAAATGCAACGTTTTGAACCACTCAGTTTATTTTCGAACAACAGTCTAATTAAAAATCTGAAAAGGGAATTAGAGAGGTTTTCTGTTGATTTTCATGACCATTCAATCATATTTTCCTGTTGATTTTACTTAAATAACATATACCTTGATTATGCTATTTAAGATCCATTAATATAAAATATTTTATGATTTTATTGTCTGTAGTTTTCAATTGTATCCAAAGCTAGGTACTATCATGGTATGGTTTGTTATAAAACATTCTAAAATTCTTTTAAGTACATATGTTGAAATCAAAATATAAAACTAAAATATCTATCTAGATATGTAATTAAAAAGTATAATTATGTTGTACAAAACAATGATTTGTTACACTTATTAAGGATACCATTTTTTTTCCTAAGTCAATATTTGTTGTGATTAATCTCAAAAGTCAACTGGATGACTAGACAGTCACATAAGAGATAGATGTCTGGCCATGACAGTGGAAGATTAACTTGATTAGGTTAACTGAAGTAAGAAGATCTTTCCACTGTGGTTGACACCATTCCCTGTGCTGAGAAACTGTACTGCATAAAAGAAGAAAATGAACTAAGCATAAGGATTCATCACTCTCTGTTTTCTGATTGTAGATAAGCTGCTTCAGTTCCTTGTTGCTTTGGTTTCCTGGCATAATGGACTGTACTTTTGAAATATGAATGAGCCAAAATAATTCCCTTATCTATTAATCTACTCTGTCAGGGTGTTTATCTTATCAATTAGAAAATAAACTGAGACAAAAGTTTGTATTGAGAATTGGGCAATTGTTATAATGATCTGGACCATGTGGCATATAACCCTTTAGAACTGATATGTGAGAGGAACGTGGAAGAGTTTGCAAATTGGGAAATGTCTTCAAATGTTGTGAGTAGAGATTAACGGGATGTTCTTCTGGATGCTTAAGAGATGCCTTGCTAAGATAATGCATGTACTAAAGGCCTACCTTGTGAGGTTTCAGAGAGAAAGATGAAACACAGAGGACTCCTCTTATCCTCTGGGAATTAAGTCATCAGTATGATATTTGGTCAAGAATCCAATTTCACTCCATCCATGTCCTAAGAGGTTGAGTTAAATTTAATTTAAAAATAATTCATGTCTTTGTTTGCAAGAGGGAATTTCAAGACAGAATCTTTATGCTGGTGTTGAGATACTAGCTAGAATTGTCAAGGCAGTGAGCACCACTGAGAAGAAAGCTCTCATGACACATCAGGAAAATAAGAACAGCTGCTGCATTAGGGCTAAGTTCCAGCCTTCAGAGACTCTACCTTGTGAAAATCCAAACTTATTGGAAGACGGAGGCCTAACTATAGGTTTAAAGGTTACTGCCTAGGGAAATGTGCCCGGGGTAAGCACCCAGAAGTTGATACAGTTGTGCTCCAAGGGGATCAGCCTGCATCTGGAGCTGACAATAGAACTCAACAGTGTTATTCGCATTGATTCATTTTGCAGTCATAGAAGATGGATGATTGGTAGAGTGATGGAGTCCTTAGCCATAGTTTCAGATAGCTGCAGAAACCAAACAATATGTGACAGGGTCAGAGTTCCTGCTAAGATACCCCCAACAGCCCATTTTATGAAGCAGTGAAGGTTGCAATCAAGACCAGTACGTGTTGGAGATGGTAGAACCAAGGGCATGCCCTAAGGAAAGCTTCAATAATTAAGCAGGGCTGACTAAACTGGGATTGTGTGTGTGGCAGGTTGCAGAGTGGAGTGGGAGTACTCAAGTTACTTTCAGCCTAGATGATTATATCATGAGATATAATCAGGTATAATTTGCATATTGGACATGGAACTGAAAGATTTTGTCTTTTATGATGGACTTGATTTGAATCAATGATTGCTCGATTCATCCTCTTTGGAATGAGACTGTTTGTTTTGTGCTATTGTATTAACATGCAAGTAACTTGTAATTTTGTAGGAACTCATAACTAATTGAATGACTGGGTCTCAGGTAACATGTGGGTGTTGTACTTTTAAACTATTAGACTGTAAATGTCTTTAGAGACTTTAGAAGTTAGTTTATATTTTTGATCTTGAGACATAAATATGAGACACTGGTGGTAAGTTGTTGATTTAAAGTGGCATACTCAGATGTTAAGTTGACTAGGGGTAGAATTATGACAGTCAGTCACAGTAGTGAACTTGAGACAGAATCACCTGAGAGATGGTTCTCTGGTCAGGTCTGTGTAGGACTAGTTTACTTGTTAATTAATGTGGGAAAACCCACCCACTGTGGAGAGGACCATTCCATACACTGACTCCTGAGACCTTATGGAGAGGAGAACACGAACTAGGCACAGTGATTGCCCATCTTCTGAGTGTTGAATATGGATGGAACAGCAGGAGCTTTCAAATTCCTGCAGTCTGGATTTCTCCACCATGATGGCCATACTCTTCAACTGTGAGTCAAAATAAAACTTTCCAACATTATGTTGTTTTTGTTAGGGCAATTTATCATAGCAACAGGGAAATAAACTAAGACAGTATATCACAACCTAACACAGGAAGGTTTTTCAACATATTTCCCCCTGATGATGCAGAGAAAGCTGGTTTTAGGCTCCCCACGTTAGGAAAGTTGAATGATTTTTGTCTTCCTCACAGTGAATCTAGATATCTTATATTACAATTTATGTCTTCATTCCCGATTCTTTTATTTTTAATTATTTCTTGAAACAATTTTTATTTAAATTTATCACCTGGCTTATAGATAACAATCTATAAGTAGTATCAACCCAGAACTGACCTTAGAGCAGTTACCCATCAGAATTGACAACCTGAAAACTGTGGTCATTTTTATAACACTGTGCTGTTGTTATTCTAGGAAGATCTCAGATATTTTTACTGCTAAAAGTGGTAAGATTTATTGTTGGTCATTTTGCTTTCTTGTTATAAATCTGGGCAAATCAGTGCTCATTGATGTTCTGAGTGTGACTCAGTTGGGTTTTTATTCAGGATGGAATGCCATTCATGATAGCTATGAGCAAGCTGTTAAGGCGTAAGTACATGTCAGCTTCTCTCCTGTTCGCTCTTTCTAGTGGCCTTGATGGATTGCTTTCCAGGGCAGTGGAAAGCTGGAAATGGATTCATCTGTAAGAATACATACAAACAGTATTATTGGAGCCGCTGAAAACTGAACTTAAAGCTTACTTCATATTGAGAGAATTGTCACATCTTTATGGTGCCAAACTTTTTAATGAGAAATGAAAATTTTGCTTAAATATCTGGCACTTCTATAACAAAATAGTCTTTGAACTGAAGAGACACTATGTCATTCCAACATTATAACAAAAAAGTTGGATTACTAAGGCTACCAGATGGTGTAATATCTTCCCTGCCTTGAGCTACTGACTAAACTACAAGTTTATGAAACCAGTCTGTTAGCTCCACTCAGCCTCTACACACTGCATTATTAAAGGAAGCTTATTAAGATTAGTTTAGCACCAAATATACTACTATTAATGCAATGAGGTTAAGCCTTCAACTGAGTTTGTCCCAACTAATCACTGCTCAAATCAAGATAAAAGGATTATTCTAGAGAACTCTGACATCAAGTGCTTGTCTTTCTCTATTGCTCCAAGAAAATCAACATTCTGACTTTAACACTATTAATAACTTGTCTTAATTTGACTGTTTTATTTTGAATTGCATTTATTTATCAACTTAGTATGTATATATGTATTCATATATGTATACCACAGAATATGTGTAGAGATCAGAGAACAACTTGCATCAAACTCTGGTCCTCAAGTTTAGCAGTTTAGAACTGTTGGAGATCAGTTCTAAATTTTGATTCAATCAGGAATCTGTATGTCCAAACTCTAAAGGTCCTTGTCTTCAACTGAGGTTTTGATTGGTCAATAAAGATGCCAATGGCCATTGCCTGGCAAAAGGAGAGGGGGTGGGATCCTTAGAGTTGTACAAGCTAGGATGCAGGGGGAAGGAGATGGAGGATTGCAGTGATGTGGTGGGAGATGGAAGAGATTTAGAGCTGCAGAAGAGAGAG
Organism: Mastomys coucha; assembly: GCF_008632895.1. Classification (NCBI taxonomy): domain Eukaryota; kingdom Metazoa; phylum Chordata; class Mammalia; order Rodentia; family Muridae; genus Mastomys; species Mastomys coucha. The sequence continues at coordinate 20,289,519 of NW_022196898.1, forward strand.
TCAACACATGATGTAAGAGTTCGAGTAAGTGGTCACTGGCTACTTCCCCAATTGGGCCTGAGGTAGTAGGGGAAGGATTAGTTGTGCCCAGTCTTTAAGGTAGCCAAGGTATTTCAAAATTAACTGGGGTGTGTGTGTTCCATGCTGCAAGGACCTTTACTCTGGGTCATCTCACACTTTTTTCCTTCCAAAAACTAGAATCATATGTGTGTGTTTTTTTTCTTGTTTAAATTCTATTATAAAAGGGAGAGTTAACTTGTCCACATGACTTTGTATATCATTACTCCTTTTCCTTAATCTAACTTCAAAGTAGAAAAGCATATAAAATGAAACCTTTGCTCACATTTTAGGTGAATGCATGAGATTATTAGTTGTTTATATCCTTACAGAGAGGATTCTTTCAATTATTGGTACTGTATCAAACATGTCTCATTATCCTACCTTCTGAGAATCCATGGAGCATCACCATCCAATTAACACTTGCGGCTTCTGAGAGCATGAGTAATTCAGGTATCTTAGATAATAGAATCATGTAATTCTTACATGTTCATGGCGAATTGTGAAATATTTGTACTCCATTTACCATCAGAGGTCCATGTCTTTTCTGCTTTTTCTAAGATGAGTCAGATTCTACTATGCATGTACACACTTTATTTATCTGTCAACACATATTTAAGATGAATCAGACTCCACTATGCATACACACCACAGTTTATTTATCTGTCAACACATACTTACAGTGTTCCCCTATATTTTCTGTTTGAAAAAATTGTATGTTTAGTTAGTAATTATTTTTCTTTCTAATATATTTTGGGTATTAGCTCTTTATAGAACACTTATTTCCTTTAGGAGGCCTTTTCCCATGGCTAATTTGCCATATAGAAACTTCTAGTATAATAGCATTCCTCTACTTTATTATTTTTTTCGATTTTGTTTTTTGTGCTTTTGTGAGATATCCAAGAAGTCATAGCTAATACTAGTGTTATAAAAATTCTTTCTACGTTTATTCTACAGTTTCAAGTTTCATGTTAAGGTCACTAATCCATTTTTATTTGGTTTTGTGTTTATTGTAAAGATGGAGTCCAGTTTAATCTTTTTTAAACTAGACATTTTCTTTATTTACATTTCAAATATTCTCCCTTTTCCTGGCTTCCCCTCTGAAAAACTCCCTATTCCCTCCTCCTGTTTGCCAACCCACTCTCTCCCACTTCCTGGCCCTGGCATTCCCCTACACTGGGGCATAGAGCCTTCACAGGACAAAGGGCCTCTTCACCCACTGATGACTGACTAGGCCTTTCTCTGCTACATATGCAGCTGGAGCCATTAGTCCTACCATGTGTACTCCTTGGTTGGTGGTTTAGTCCCTGGGAGCTGTGAGGGTACTGGTTGGTTCATATTGCAGTTCCTCCTATGGGGCTGCAAACCCCTTCAGGTCCTTGGGTCCTTTCTCTAGCTCCTTCATTGGGGACCCTGTGCTCAATCCAATGGATGTTTGTGAGCATCCACTTCTGTATTTGTCAGGCACTGGCAGAGTCTCTCAGGAGACAACTATATTAGGCTCCTGCCAGCAAGTACTTGTTGGCATCCACAATCGTGTCTGTGTTTGGTGATTGTATATACTATGAATCCCTAGGTGGGGCAGTGTCTGAATTGTAATTCCTTCAAAGATTCCACCTCACACTAGTCAGAATGGCTAAGATCAAAAACTCAGGTGACAGGAGATGCTGTCAAGGTTGTGGAGAAAGAGGAACACTCCTGCATTGCTGGTGGAATTGCAAGCTGGCACAACCACTCTGGAAATCAGTTTGGCAGTGTCTGAGAAAATTGGACATAAAACTACTTGAAGACCCAGCAATATCACTCCTGGGCATGTACCCAGAGGATACTCCAACAAGTAGTAAGGGCACATGCTCTAATATGTTCATAGCAGCTGTATTTATAATAACCCGAAGCTGGAAAGTAAGCAGATGTCCCTCAACAGAAGAATGGATACAAAAAATGTGGTACATTTACACAGTGGAGTACTACTCAGCTATTAAAAACAATGAATTTATGAAAATTTTAGGCAAATGGATGGATCTGGAAGATATTATTATGAGTGAGGTAATCCAATCACAAAAGAATACACATGATATGCACTCACTGGTAAGTGGATATTAAACCAGAAACTTGGAATATCCAAGATTCAATCCACAAACCACATGAAACTCAAGAAGAAGAAAGACCAAAGTGTGGATACTTCAATCCTTCTTAGAAGGGGAACAAAATAGCCATGGAAGGAGTTATAGTTTAATCTTTTGTATTCAGTGAGGAAGCTCTCCTTCCTCATTGAAAATTAATAGACATTTTATCAAAAATCATTCCATACTATGTGCATGTGGTTACTTTTGTGCTCTTTGCTATCTGCTCCATTGGCTCATGTGTCTGTATTTATACTGGTATTGAACTGCCTTTTTGCTGTACATAATGTTGATATTCTTTTGAAAAAGACCTTGAGCTTATTGTGTTCCTCCTGTCTCAGCCCCCCTTCCCGTTACAAATGTTCATTGCCATACTTGCTCTGATTATTTTATATTTGTCACATATTTTTAAAATTAGAAAGTATGATGGCTTCAGTGTATTTTCTTCAAACTTCTTTGGCACCTTTAAAATGAATTTTAAGACTTCTTTTCTAATTCTCTCAAAGACTTGTCATCATACCTTTGATCTAGTTTCTATTTCAATCTATAGACTTTTTGAGCAATGATGGCAATTTTATTATGTCAGTCTCCCAATCGGTAAACAGTGGTAAATTTGAGTTTATTTATGTCATATTAATTTCATTCAGCAAATGAAGTCTATTTTTAGCATTCAAGCCTTTTACCCTTGAAGGTAAATGTAGGTGTGTCTGTTCTCTTTCTGTTACCACTCAAATGAAGTGTGATTGTTCATACCTCTGCCTTCTAGATAACAGAATTGGATCTTCTAACATCTAGTACACTAATATGCTCTTCTTTGATTCAGCAATTGAATCTATTAATATTTAAAACTTATTCTCTGGAAAGGAATAATTGCCATGTTCTTAATGTTCACGTTTGAGCCTTGTAAACATTTTTTGTTGTTGTCATTCCATTTCATGTTGGCTGTCTTTTTCTTGTTTTTCCTGTGGCATGATTTGCTTCTTTTGCTTTCCTTTTGGGTACTTTCTACAGGTGTTTTTGGTTGTCATAAGGATTTTGTAAAACATGGCCCTAGCAATGCCTTTTAACGATTTCATATGATTTAATGGTCAATACTGAGAAAAGCTGCTCTTTTAGTTCCCTTACCACATACTTCATTCGCTCAGAAAACAACTACAGTTGGGTGATGCATTATGACATTTAGTCAAGGATGGCCACATGTTTAATAGAGATAAAGATTTCCATCGCCAAGTTATGTCACAGCCACTGTAATTATCACAACACAAAGTCTTTTGTTTGTGCCTGTGTTACTAAAAGTCATGCTACTGCGCTAACAGCAATATAACAATATAATTTATATAATTATACTTGTAATTTGATAATTAGGAAGGTTACATTCTTACTACATTTTAATTATTTTCATTAGAGAGTATTTTATAATAATCTCAAAAATGTTCCTATAAATCACTCTGTCATGGTTCACCAATAACAGTCTATACATCTTATGTTTGCTGCTGTTCTTCATTGTGTCAAGTGTCTACATCACTTGATTAACCTATATCAGAAACATCTAAGAACAGTGTGAGATGCTCTTGTCACAATGAATTGACAAATGCCATAGTTATCAGATAGAACCATGAGATCAAGTGACAAAAGGCTCTATGACTTTTTAAAACCTTTTCATAGTGTGTGTATGTGCGTGTCTTTCTGCAGAGTGGAAATCCAAATGCTTTGGGTGTTGAGTCTACATAAAGGAGGACTTATAGGGGGCTCTGAAGCACTTTGCATGGGTTCTGAGAACTGAACTCAGATCCTTTTCAAGAGACGTAGTCCTCCTCAACCTCTGAGCCATCGTGTATTAGCATTTTGTAATTATAGTTATGTTGCTACTTTTGTCTTTTAACATTTATTCAAAATTGGAAGTTATTTATCATAAGTAAACTATTACAATATTCAGTATTTACATATCTAATACTTCTTACTAGCAACATTTATATCTTCATTTGTTTACTTGCCTCTGTACAGAGGTCTTTTATTTCCACTTGAAGGACTATCGATAGCATTGTTAGGTGGGTATGGTGATACTTAACTCCTTCAGGTTTTGTTAACCTATTAAATTGTTTGTCTTTAATTTTTGAAGAATAATTTTACTGTGTGTAAAATTCTTGCCTAATAGTTACATCAAATATACTTTTAATGACTGACAACAGTCTATTGAGAAATCTAATATCCTTACATTCATTCTCTCCCATGGACTCTCATATATTTTCTGCTTTAAAATTCTTTGATTTTGTTTTTGTTTTTGCCTTTCTAAAGTCATTTATAATTTTTGAATTTCTTTGCATTAATACTCTTGGAAGGTTATTGCTTAATGTTAAATAAGTCAGTTTATCCATGAACAGTTATGAGTATCAAACTCTGACTTATTCAAATGTGTAAATCTAAAAATTACTGTACTAGGTGAGTATGCAGTATGCATAGAGCAATGTATTAAGTATACAATTGTACACTTAGTAAGGGAAAACTCCTGCCTCAGGAGGTCAGCCAATAGGCCTCTTTCATTCTGCTTCCCTTACTGTAGCTTATCTGTTCCTTCTGGAAGCCATGCTCTGTGTACTGGCTCTTACAATAGGCCTTCCTACAGCTTCTAGCTCTCGGGCTCCTGCAGTAAGTAGCAGACCTGGCCTCCCCTCATCAGGCATAAGTGAAAAACCCTGGCCTCCCTTGATTAGGCTGGCCTATCCACTCCAGAACTTTCAGAATACGACCAGAGAGGAAAGTATGCATATCAATCTTACTCTAATTTGCTCCTCTTTGAGAAGGATTAATGTCTGAAAAAGAAATGTGATTTGAAAAAAATTGGAAAGAAAGAAAGAACACTTAGTCAACAGTCTTCCTCAGATGTACTAGTCATCTTGTAGAAACAAAAGCCTTTATAGCTACTAATTGTCTGTGGTCAGATAAGATAGAGTTGTTATTAAAATTTTTCTACAATTATTCAGTCTTACTTTGTGTTCTAATATATGGTCAATTTTGAAGAAAGTTACATGAACCCACAGAACTCCAAATAGCACCAGAAAAGAAATTTCCTGTGGCATATTTTAGTTAAAAAAATAAAAATATGGGAGTAAGAAAGAGCAATAAAATGAAGCAATACAAAAAGTTCAAGTCATTTATAAAGGTAAGCTCATTAAATAGCAGCTGGTTATTTGACAGAAACTTTTAAATATCTGTAATGCACAATATCTGTAATGATATAGTACAATTTCTGAAAGATAGTAGTTTTCAACCCAGACAAATTTGTAGCTAGCTAAACTACCCACTAAAACTAAAGGAATAAAAACTTCTTATGATAAAAAACATTTTGGAAATTTATACACACTAATCCAGCTCTACAGAGGATATTAGGGGGGATTCTGTGATCTGAAGAGAAGAATAAGTATATCCAAGAGGATACAGTGAATAATGAAATAATTCCATAATTGGTAACCACAAGAAGTCTAAAAAACAACCACCTTATATTTATAGATATGTATCTGTATCTGTATATGATTCTGTTTATGTATATATAGATATGTGTGTATACATACATATATATTCAAAAAATCTATATATCATATATACATATATACATATATATGCAATATCAGCTTGCATTTAACAAAATAAATACAACTAAATATAAAATAACAGACTACCTGCAACATAGTGATAGTATGGAATTTCAATAGAAAGACCATATTTACAAACATTATACTAAGAAATATTGGAGTCAAAAGACATCATAAATGAAATTCACCTAACTAACTCATACAGAACATTCTATCCAAGAACTAAACAATATGTATTCTCCACATCCCATGGAACTTTCGTCAAAATTGACCACATATAGAAAACAAAGCAAGACTCAATATTTATAGAAAAGCTTAGAATGCAGTGGATACAACTGCATTCTATCTGATCACAGAGAAATAAAGGTACATAGAAACTACAGAAAATATCCAAACACAAAGACAATACTTGGGTGAAGAAAGGAGTCAGGATAAAAGAAAACCTAAAAATATTCTGGAATTGTATAAAAATAAAAATGATATGAAATGTATGGTAGCTAATTACCATGTTCCAATTAAGAGGATTTATAGTACTAAGTGCCTAGACAAACATATTTAAGATATCTCAAATTAACAATGTAATAATGCATCAAAAAGATGAAAAAAAATGAGATCAATATCCCCAAGAAACGGGTGCAAAAATAATCAACATTAAGGCTAAAACTAATGAAATAGAAATAGAAAAAAAAATACAGAAACAATATGAAGATTCAGTGAAATGAAGAGTTGGTTCTTTGAAAAAAACTGACAAAACCTTGCTCAACTTAGCCAAGAGTGTAGCCATAAATTATTATAATCAGAAATTAAAAGTGTGACATTATAATAGACACTCGGGAAACTGAGAGGTGTATGAAGGTCTACTTAAAATTGAGTATCCAGACAAAATATAAACTCTAAAAGAAATGGATTAATTTCTAGATATGTATATAACCTCCCAAGGTTAAAACAAAATGAAGTAAATATTCCAAACAGAAACATAACAAGCAACTCTAAACAAAACTTTCCCAGCTGAAAACAAAACAAAAGAAAACAAACCTGGGCCAGATGGGTCCAGTATAAAATTCTACTAGTTTTAAAGAAGTGACACCAATATTCCTCAAGTTATTCTGTACAATAGAAAAGGAGAGAACACTTCCAAATTATTTCCATGAAGTCGTATTATCCAGATACCAAAATCAAGTAAATAATACACAATGAAAGAGAACTACTGACCAGTACCCCTGATGAACATAGATGCTAGCATGATACACATTGTAGTGGAGAGAGTATGGGTATGTGTAATTGATATTAGCGGTGTTTGGAAATGGCACATGGACACCTACTCCTGCAGAATATTCCTATCATCCTTGCTTAAAGGCTAGAGAGACAAACAATTCCACTGTATATTCGCACAAGCTGGTATTTATCCTTTACTTATACAAGTTTACTTACACATTCTGCCTTTGCTAGAAAATACGAGTTGAGTAGATAATATACCTGATATTTACTTCATAAATTCTAAATTCAGTTAAACATGTAATAATTCAAATGTTTCACTTGTGTCATTTATATATCATTTATGTATGTGTCATTTATATTTCATTTATATATTTGAGTTGTATTTGAAACTACAGCTCTTTGCTTATTTCATGGTAAAATCCCCCAAAAGACAAATAACTATGAAATGCTGACTCTCTCTGCTTTGAAGTTATCAGCCCTATCTTAGCATCAAGGACCACTCAAGCAGGACAATGAGAGGATGCTGGTAGAAAGCAGAGATCCAGTATATGGCTGGAAAAGTCTCTTTCTAGGCTATTGATGCTATTATCCTTCAAATACAAATTTCATGGTGACCTTTTAAAGACAAAAATAGTTCTCTGTCCTCTTTTCTGCCTTTCTTCTTTATTCCTTTGTCACACTTTCATGTTCAGCTGCTTCTGAACATCTTTTGAATCTCAAAAGAAATCACCAGGCACCATAGCCTACAGCACAGGCTGCTGGAGGAGGCTGAGATGATTGTAAGGAAGGGGACATTTCCCCAAAGACTGCGAATGTGTACAGTGTTAGCGACTACAAAATTGGCTACATGCAGCATCAGGAGAATTGAAAAATCTATAGCATGACTTTGGTCTAAAACAAAAACTAATGTAAAATTCCCTGATCATTTTGAAAAGGAAAAGAACAAGACTTATATTGTAAATCGCCATTTGAGACAAGAATGATGACACTGTTTCCTCGTGAAGTCATATTCAGTTTGAAATTCATGTGCTTTACCATGGACGTATTACTTCTTATGCTTTCATCTCGTCATCTTCTCTTCTTTTATTTTTCTGACTCCATACTCTTTAAATTTAAATTTAAAATTTTTCTGTGACTGTAAAAATGGTTTGCCATAGTAGATTGGGTTAATATGTTTTGGAACACTTAATACTTCCCCATAGAAGATACTGATTTCTTATGAAAATGCCTTTCATTTAAAACAGTAATAGTATAAAGCAATATATAATACTGGATTGGCTAAGGTCACTATTGTTATGATGAAACACCATGACCAAAGCACCTTTGGGGAGGGAAGAATTTATTTGGCTTATGCTTCCACATCATTGTTCATCACTGAGGCAGGGAGGAGAGGAATTCAAACAGGCCAGGGATTGAGAGGAAGGAGGTAATGCAGAGGATCTGAAGGGAAGCTTGCACCTCTTTATAGCTTGTTCAGTCTGCTTTCTTGTTGAACTGAAGACCACCAGCCAGTAGGCCACACCAATCATAACGGGCTGGGCACTCTTCCATCAATCACCAATTGAGAAAGGACCCTGTAGGCCTGCCTACAACCCAGCCCTACAGAGATATTTTCTCAACTGTGGCTTCTTCTTCTGGATGACTTTAGCTTGCGTAAAACTGACACAAAACCAACCAGAACAAATGACAATTTTATTTATTTTATATTAAAAATTAAGCAGAGAAAAAAGTTGAGTTATAGCCAACCTAAATGACCCAGGTTTCTAAAATGTTTAAAAAGTAGATCAACATTATTAATATGTTGATCATCTAGACCTTGATTAGTATTGACTTAAAATATATTTTCCTCAATTGAAAATACATTTAATATTAAGGATAGAATTTTCTTAAGTAAAGAAAGAGGTCAGAAATATATTCACTATGTTAACAATATTTATTTTGAATGAGCGAGTCCATGGTACTTGTAATTTCTATTTGTTTCTGCTTTGCAGTACTATTTTCTCTACAGTGAAATTTCATTACTTTTAAGAGAAATGCATAAACATAAGCATAAGGAAATACATGCACACACACACACACACACACACACACACACACACACACACACACTCCCAACATTGCATCCTTGACTCCCAATGCTCAAATTCAATCCAAAAGGATCATTTATTTCATTGAACAACTACTTACTGGGTCTCTGGTCCAGTGTATTGGAGATTCTGCACTAGACAAAGCAAACAAGATGTTATTTGATCTTGGCATGATGTAAATTTGGTAGGATGGAAGGAAATGATACATTTAATAAGAAAATAAAGTCATATTGAGAAAAGTAAACATTGAAGAAGACTAAATAGGGAATAGTTACAGCAGACACTCCAGGAGTAGTAATTATTGAGGGCTCTTCACTGGTATTTAAATGTATTCAGGGACTTAATTTTGAGCACTCTGTGTGTTGGAGAAGGGAGGAAGGAGGGAGGGAGAAGCAGAGGGAGGAAAAGAGAAAGATGAAGAGGGAGGGAGAGAGAGAGAGAGAGAGAGAGAGAGAGAGAGAGAGAGAGAGAGAGAGAGAGAGAGAGAGAGAGAGAATTCATGTATATGTTTATAGAGAGAGACTGTGGCTAATTTAGGTTGAGCAAGTGAGAGTGGAAAAAGATGATTCACAGAAGTAGCCAGAATCCAGATTGTCACAGATATGGAATGCCATTTTTAGATTTTGAGAGATAAGTGGAAACAATGTACTGTGGAAAATAGCCTGTCTCTGTGCAAGAATAGATGCAGATAGCACTCTAGGAGGCGGCAGCTCTTACAAGGAAGAAGTAACCTATCTAGGCAGCAATAGTGGTGGGGAAAGACAAATGGTGAGCCAGGAGATAAGGGTCGATGCTTTTAGTAAAGAATATTCCTAGCTTAAAGATCTTGAGTACCTTCCTAGCTTAAAACACTTAAAATTAGATTGCTATTTTGATATTCCCAGGCATATTGGTCTGTCTGAGATGCCACTTAAAAGTAGAATATGTCTTTGGAGCCAAATGGAAGAATACCATCATTTTGATGTGCACTTATTTGTACTTGTAGACTCATTCTCTTTATATTTTTCTCTAAGGCAGTTTTGAGAATTGTACCCAGGGCTTTGTACATAGTAGGGAACTGCTCTGCCACCGAGTTACCTCCACAGCCTAGAACTAGGTTTTTTTTTTAAAAGATATTTTAAAATAGATATTTATATTTATCATTTCTTTATCCATGTGATCCTGTGAGTCACTATCAACACTGACAATAGTCTGAGATATCTGTAAATTTCAGTGTGAACCTGAGTCATTGTCCTCAGCTGGAACTTTGCCTTTAGTGAAATGATATCACAATAAAGACTTGTACTTAATTGCAAACAAGTCATTCATGGTATTTAATGATATATTGCAATAGTCAGACATAAACTTTTATCATTATTGAAGTACTTCAGCAAAGCAGATCCTAATATGAAAGTAAAAATTTACCAAAAATTAAGATTTTTGTTTGGGACTTTACAGGATCACACCTAATTACCAACTTCATTGTTTTTGAATGACGCTTTTAGGCAGACATGGGTGAATCATAAAGTAATAAAATGAACTTTGAAGGCCAACCTCAGCATCAGCTCTTCCATGTAAGGTATAAAACATTTGTCATTTTCTTCCTACAAATATCTTTAAGATAATTGCTATTTTGGATGCAGGTTGTTGTGATAAATGATACCCTCTCCTATTCAGAAGAAAGAAGTGTACTTGAGTGGCTATTTACAAAGCAGAAGTAAAGCGACTTACATGGTTGTTTGCATTTTCTATGAGAAAAAAAAAACTTACTAAGACTTTGGCTGGCTTTTTTTAGTGTCTGCTTCTTGCTCCAATGGTGATTAGCATAGGAAATGATGTATGTAATCTTCATTCAGATTGTGTGTACATATGGTTCAGAACTAGAGACTGATAATCTGGAATGCAAATCATAGTGAGTGATTTGGTCTCTTTAAAAGTAATCTGCATAAAGTCAAAGGAATAGCAAGTCTGTAAAGTAGTTCGATGAATATATATATATATATATATATATATATACATACATATATATAATTGTTCTGTATTTCAGAATTTCTTTTACGTAGGCTAAAATAATAAAAGTTTTATTTCTATTTTTATTAAATAACACCTTCTAATAGTAAATCATAGCAAAATATTGGGTTGTCATACATTTTTGAAATTATAATTATATCATTACCTCTTCCCTTCCCTTCTTCAAACACTCCCGTTAAAGTCTCCAGTGTTCTCTTTCAAATTCAAGGACTCTTTTCCTATAGCTGTTATCGTGTGTGTGTGTGTGTGTGTGTGTGTGTGTGTGTGTACATATGTGGGGTAATAGTCTGTTCAGGCATCCTGGTCCCAGTTGAGAAACAGGTCTGGAACCCAGGAGATCTGGTAGGCGGTAAGTTCTATCTGCATGGGACAGAAAGTGTTCGGCCATGCCTCCTGGGTCCCTGGCTCCTGTTTCAGTCACAGCTGCCACAGGTCCCCGCAGGGGACCTATGTGAGATTGGTCACATATTATCAGCACCAAGTCTTCTTACATGCAAATAAAGATTCCCCAAACTTTCAGGCCAAACCAATGAGAGATATCTGCTGTCGAAATCTGAATGACCCCCAAAACTGTATATAAATCCAATCCAGGGAAGTAAAGGTGTGCTACTGCTCAGTCACCTGAGCCTTTTGTTCTAAGATCTGTAATTGGGGAAGAGGTCTACTCTCCCAAAACGTGGCCTGAATCTGTGTCGCACTCCTTGCTGGCTATTCGGCCTCTCATTGGCCCAGACCAATCAGACTCAGTGCAGGGCAGGGTGCAGGGCAGCGCAGAGCAACTTAGTGGTCCAGAAGACTTGGCAGAGCCGGGGTGAAGCCAACTGCAGCAGCAGACGAGAGGTGGAAGCGACTTCTCCTTCCCGCCTCGGTCTGCTTCCCTTTGGTGGAGTTCTTGCACCAGGCCGGGCCAGAGATCTCCATTGAGTGCCTCCAGCACACGGGCCCACATACATGTGTGTGCACGTGCATGTGTATGTGTCTTTGTGTTTGGTATATGCGTATATGTAGTAAAATATATATACATACACACACACACACACACACACACATATATATATATATATATATATATATATATATATATATATGTATGTATATATATAATATGGTACCTATTCACATATGATTTAAGGGCTGACCACTTATATTTGGATAACCACTTATGGGGCTTTTCTCTGGGTAAGGTATTTTCTTCCTCTCCCATCATTCTATACTTGCCCACAGATTTTGTCTAGGGTTTGAGTGCTTTCCCCCAATTGTGTCTTGGTATCATTGTTGTTTACATCTTTCTTATGTAGCTGTGTTGACGAGGCTTCATGGTTACAGACTCTGAGTTTTCTAGGAGGCAAACTTGCAGCAAACTCTCCATTTCTCTGACTCCTACTCATAATGTAAGAAAAAAATGGAAGATGCAAGATATTTATCAGAAACTGATCAGGATCATGGTGATGAATGTGGAGATACTCTCCCTGCCCAGCAGGCTTTTCGTCTGTGACCCTTGTCTGTTTCTGTTTCCTTTGGTTTTATTTGTGCTATCACTGACTCTCTTGCAAACATGATTGTAACCCCACTTGGTAATTTTAGTGTAATTTACCTTGAGTTACCCAATAGCCTCATGTGATTCATTCTGATTGAGTCACTTAGCATTATTTTCTCCAACAAGGAGCACCAAGGATGTTGGTTTCTTGCTTTGTGGACATTTTTTTCCTATTGATTTCAAATACTTTAGACATTCAACTATAAATTAATGTTATTTAACATTAGCAGGAATCTAGCTCTAATTTGCTCTTCTGATTGCTTCCATTTCTTGAGAACATCTGAATTTGGCCTGAGAATTGCAATCTCAATGACAGTTTGTACCATGATCTTTCTTGCTTTGATTTCCACATTTATCCAGTAACTTGTGTGTGGCTTGTGCTTTCATGGCAGAATCATAAGAAATAAGTGCATGTCCATATTCTGTGTGAACTATATTCATACATGTGCTGTTAGTTGTGACAAACTGAATCCTTTTTAAATCCTAGCTTTGTATGGTATATGTTCCACAGACATTTTCCCCTTGGAACTGTAAAGTACCTTCTAATACAGATTAAACTCCAGTCAATATTGTTAACTTAATTTAAGTAAAGAGAAAACCAAGCTTGCTATATGGCTTTCTACTTGTGCAAGGATAAATCTAGCAATGAAACCTTAAGTATTCTAAAGGCACTAACAGACCATATTCTCACTGTTATTTCTAAAGATGCACAGTATTTTATATTCTAGACAAGATGATTTTCAATGTGTTTTCACCAACACTTTTAGATTGCTGCAAAGATGTTTCTTTCAGAATTTTTCAGACAAAAAAAAATAGCACGAAATGACATAAAGCAGAGCCTTCTCAATGATGTAAGGACTAAGTACAGCTTAAAGAGAATAGAATATGTTGAAAATACCTTTTACAAAGCAGGGGTTCCCGGTGATCCTATTTATTCATTTAGTTGTCTGCAAAATTTTAATGCCTCAGTCTCCAGTTTTGTAATTCTATTTACTGTAATTAGTTAATACCCAAGATCTTAAACTGAGATACATTTTAACCAAAAGTGTAAATGCTAAAAGTTCAGTTTTAAAAAGGAACTTAGAGAAAACAGTTTTTGAAGCATTTGTAAGTGAGATAAAATGAAGTCTGGACATAGTTTCCCCAGGAAAAATGCATGAACAAATTCCTTCATTTGTCTATTACTCAATTTGTTTCTCAATAGCAAAACACACAAAAGAATATTTTATAAATCTTTTACTTTGATGCATGTCAAAGTAAGTCTTTAGTAAATAGTTAATGAAGTTACATCTGAATAAAGAAGTGAAAGAATTTGGTAAGATATCTCAGATAACACTTCCCACCAACCTAGAAGATCTGAGTTCTATCACCAAGACCCATAGTGGAAGGACAGAACTGGCTCCTGCAAGCTGTTCTCTGACCTCTACATGCAGGCTATAATACTTGCATAGGGGTAAGTGCACACAGGCATGTAGGCAAAGGTACATATATATGAACTAATAGAGTTAAAAATAGTACAAAGATAAAGATAAACAAATACATTAAACAATGACTATGCTAAAATGAATCAATTCACAGATTTTGACAAGAGTGTGCACATGCATTCATTGTGATGATCACAGTCAAATTCCACTCATCAGTTAATAGTCTTGGTGTCTGTTATCTCTGAAGATGTGTTTCTTACTTTACAACATATATGTTGATGAGTTAGCAAGCTATCTATGTGAAAAAAAAAAAAGGTCAAGTTAATGGAATTTTCCTTGGGCATAGACCCTGCTTTAAAATCTAAGTATAGAATTCAAATTATTTTTCAATTGCATATCATTTTTGTTTATCTATATCTCATTTGTATAGATAATGAAGCATTGGCATTTGATCATCATGATTGTGGCTTGAGTAGGTGAAATTATTTTTAAATGCTGTCATTACCACTAGAAATGGAATTGGTTGCTACCTCTTTTTGGTTTACTGTGATGAACAGGTTTTAATGTTCTCATTGATTCATATGCTATTATGTAACCTCATCATTCTTATATTGTCAGAGGCAAACTCCAAAATTATCTGTAAAGAGCAGTGCACTAAATAAAGGCACTCTGAGCTCATTGGTTTTCATCCAGGTTTTCTTTATTATATTATCTAAATTCCTTTAGCTAGATTGTATATATTTTAAGCAGCTTTCTACTATCTTATTTTGGGAAATATTGCTGACCATTCTATGAGGTTATATATTTTCTTATAGACATAGACATATCAGATAATTGATCCACTAAAGGTTTTGGTTGAATTCATCCCATAATTGTCAGTGTAGACATGGTTGGCAAATCACTATTGCCCAAGCAAAGTGCAACATTCTCTAATAATTCATATTCCTTTTTATAACTTTGAGTCTTTTTCTGCCTATTATATAATACAAACTAACAAAAGAATGGCTTGTGTAAACTCCATGCAAAATAATGAAAAAAAAAAAGAATAAATTGTTTTGTGGATTTCATGCTTCTTTCTTGGGAGAGAGAGAGAGAGAGAGAGAGAGAGAGAGAGAGAGAGAGAGAGAGAGAGAGAGAGAGAGAGAGAGAGAGAGAGAGAGAGAGAGAGAGAGAGAGAGAGAGAATTTTCAAAGATGGGAATTGAATTGAAGCTTGCATGAACTCATGAAAATGGAAGCAGCAAGTACAGGGCTTGTTTTGGTTTGCACCAGGTCTACTGTGTATATATTATACCGTGTAGTTTTGTATTTTTATGGAATAATTTAGTCTATTGATGAGTGGCTTCTAATTTATGCACCTTCTCTTAGCTCATTTCCTTCTGTTGGTTTATCTGGGGCAATTTTGATGTGATAGAAGGGAAATTGTAATCAGAATATACTGGATGGTAAATGAATTTTTATTAATCATTTTATTCATTTATATTTCAAATGATATTCCCCTTCCCAATTACCCCCCCATAAGCCCACCCCCTACCTTCCCTTTGCTTCTGTGAGTGTGCTCCTCCACCTACTCTCCCACTCCTTCCTCATTGCTCTAGCATCCCACTATACTGGGGCATAAAGCTACCACAGGACCAAGGGCCTCCCTTCCCCTTGATATCAGATAAGGCCATCCTCTGCAACATGTGTATCTGGAAATATGGCTCCCTCCATGTATACTCTTTGGTTGGTGGATTAGTCCTTAGGAGCTCTCTGCATGGTACAGTTTATTGATATTGTTCTTCCTATGGGGTTACATCCTCTTCTGCCCTCCAGACATTCCTCTAGCTCTTCAGGGCTCAGTCCGATGTTTGGCCATGAGACTGCATCTGTATAGGTCAGGTGCTTTTAGAATCTCTCAGGGAACAGCCATACCAGGCTCCTGGCAGCAAGTGCTTCTTGTCATCAGCAATAGTGTGGGGGTTTGGTGTCTGATGGGATGGTTTCCTAGGTAGGGGTCTGTGGATGGGCTTTCCTTCAGTCTATGTTCCAGTTTTTGTCCCTGTCTTTCCATTGGACAGGAACATTTCTGGGTTATTAAAATTTTGAGATGGGTTGATGGCGCCATCCCTCAATTGGGGCCCATGCCTACCTCCTGGAGGTGGTTTCTACAGGTTGTATTTCCCCTTTGTTGGGTATTTTGGCTAAAGTCATCACTTTTGGGTCCTGGGAGCCTCTCATTTCCCTAGAGTCTGGGACTTTCCAGTGGCTGCCACCAGTTCCCCATCCCCCACTGCTACATGTTTCTATTACATTTCCTGACCTTCTGAACAGCAACCCACAAATTTGGAAAAGGTCTTTACCAATCCTACATCTGATAGAGGGTTAATATCAAAAATATACAAAGAACTTAAAAAGTTAGACTACATAGACCCAAGTAACCCTATTAAAAACGGGGTACAGAGCTAAACAAAAAATTCACAACTGGGCAGTTCAAATGGCTGACAAGCACTTAAAGAAATGTTCAACATACTTAGTCATCAGGGAAATGCAAATCAAAGTGATTCCACCTCACACCAGTTAGAATGGCTAAGATCAAAAACGCAGGTGACAGTAGATGCTGGCAAGGATGTGGAGAAAGAGGAATACTCCTCCATTGCTGATGGGACTGCAAGCTGATGAAACCACTTTGGAAATCAATCTGGTAGTTCCTCAGAAAATTGGAAATAGTTCTACCTGAAGATCCAGCTAAATCACTATTGGGAAGATACTCAAAAGATGCTTCAACATATAACAAGGACATATGCTCCACTATATTCATAACAGCCTTATATATAATAGCCAGAAGCTGGAATCAACCCAGATGTCTCTCACCAGAAAAATGGATACAGAAAAATGTGGTATATTTACACAACGGAGTACTACTCAGCTATTAAAAACAATGACTTCATGAAATTCACAGGCAAATGGATGGAACTAGAAATTACCATCCTTAGGGAGGTAACCCAGTCACAAAAGAACACACATAGCATGCACTCACTGATAAGTGAATTTTAGCCCAAAACCTCAGAATACCCAAGATACAATTCATAGAATGAAGCTCAAGAAGTAAGACCAAAGTGTGGGTGCTTTAGTCCTTTTTAGAAGGGGTAACAAAATACTCACAGGAGCAAATTCCAAGAAAAAGTGTGGAGCTGAGACTAAAGGGAAGGCCATCCAGAGACTGCCCCACCTGGGGGTCTGTCCCATATACAATCATAAAATTCAGACAGTATTGTGGATGCCAAGATGTGCATGCTGACAGGAGTTTGATATAGCTGTCTCCTGAGAGGCTCTGCCAGTGCCTGACATATACAGGGGTGGACACTTGCAGCCAATTATTTATCTGATCATGGGGTCCCTAATAGAGGAGTTAGAGAAAGGACTGAAGGAACTGAGGGAATTTGCAATCCCACAGAAAGAACAACAATATCAACCAACCTGAGATCCCAGGATATATACCACCAGCCAAGGAGTACACATGACTCCAGTTATATATGTAGCAGAGGATGGCCTTGTCAGGCATCAATGGGAGAAGAAGCCCTTGGTCCTGTGAAGTCTCAATGCCCCAGTGTAGGGGGATGGGAGGGCAGGGAGGCAGGAGTGGGAGGGTAGGTGGGGGTATACCCTCATAGAATCTGGAGGAGGTGGGATGGGATAGGGGGTTTCTGGTTGGGGGAATTGGCAAAGGGGATAATATTTGAAATGTAAATAAATTAAATATCCAATAAAAAAATAGTATCCTGAGTGGGGTAACCCAGACACAAAAGAATCCACATGGTATGTACTCACTGATATGTGAATTTTAGCCCAAAAGCTCAGAATATCTATAATACAACCCACAAACCATATGGAGCTTAAAAAGAAGGAAGACCAAAGTGTGGATGCTTCAGTCCTACTTAGAAGAGGGAACAAAATGATCATGGGAGGTAGAGGGAAGGAGGGACTTTGGAGGAAGAAAGAAGGGGGAGGGAAAAGAGGGAGCAGTATCAAGCATTAGAAGGGGAAATGAATTTTTAATAAAAGAAGAAAATAAAAATAAAAATTAGAAAAGTTAGTTCAGTTATAAGATTTTTCCTTTTGTGAAAGAATTGAAAGTCTTCATTTGCAATATTTGGATTTTGTCATAGTTTCTTCTATTTTCTTCTCCTCCTACCTTGATATTATATTTTTATGCAGAAGACAATGAAAAGCTATATTAGTTTGGTTTCATTACTATCACAAAGTACTCAAGAATAGAAAATTGTATAAATAAAAGATGTTTATCCAGGTAATTATTATGAATATTCAAAGCAGGGCTTTGTCTGCATCATGGCACTGGTGAACATCTTATGGAAGATAACACCAACCTTCAGAAGCACAGGTGGGAGTGAGACAACCTGTAGCTACAAATGAAACTCCAGAGTAAAGGTCATGCTCCAACTTTTATAAATAGTCATATTTCCAGGGATCTCCACTAGAGTTAGCTTAACCTGTCCCAAGAGTACCTTTCCAGTAAACTAATGTCTAATAGATAATGCCTTCTAAAGTTTCTACTACTGCTAACATCTCCACAGCAAGGACCAAATTTCCAAAACATAAACTGTGGAGACTTCTCACATCAGACACAGCAAATCTCATGGATTTTGCCATCTTACTATATATACTACGCCTCTCATAACAGCTACATGGAGATAGGCCCTCTGAAGTATATATAATAAGCAGTCAGACCCAAATATTAAAAGTTCACAGAGTAGAAAAATCAGTATTATGTTACAAACAGGAAAGTAAGCATTTTGCCTAGGAAAGCTCTGAAATATTTATTGAGGAAGAAAAATGCGTCTAAACTTCCTGTGCCCTTCGACATCCCCAAGGTATGCTTTGCTTTGCCAAGAGTGCAAATCTCTGCTTAGCTGTAATGTTAACCCACCTTATTAGAGAAGGTGCTTTGCTACACTATAAATGCATGAACCTTTCCAGGAGCTGTCTGGATTTGTGAATGGATAAAAGACACACACACACACACACACACACACACACACACACACACACACCAGTTAATTTTAATATGCTTTGACTAGGTCAAAGGCAGGGCAGTTGTAATCCTCTTCATGGCTAGCACACATTTCCCTCTTGTAATCCTGGTTCAATGCCCTCTAATACTATATTTTATCTTTTTTGCCCTGACTCCTTCTGGGTCACACCCTAGACTTTGCTGCCCAAGACACTTCTGAGCAGCCCTTCTGGGGTCTGCATTCCTTCTCATCTTCATTTTGGACGATTGTCCTTCAGCAGCTCTAAATCTGATATGTCCCCCTCCGAATCATGTTGATTCTTTCTTTCCTTCCAGTTCCTAGCCTATGCAAATCCAAAGGTTCTGTCTCACTCTACTTGTCAAGCCATTGTCCACTGGCTCTTTATTGATTGATCAAAAACCAATTGAGGATAAGGACTTTTAGCATTTGGATACCTAGATTCCTGATTTGGGGCTTCAGATTAATTCAAAGCATTAGAACAAATCCCCAACATCTCATCTTTTCTGTCAAAATTTAAAAAAAGCTCTTCTCTCAGACAGAAATTGAGCATAACCATAACAACTATGTAAATTACAAAGTATGATTTACAATTAACATCCAGTCCATCATATTTGTCAATTAGATAAAGAACTCTATCACCTATCCTAAATAAAGAGCTTATAATTCTGTAGCTGAATTATGTTCTAATTTTAGCCTGTATCACCATATGAAAATCATCTTTTTAACTCTATATAATCTCTCTCAATGCTATACAACTTGAGTTTGATTATGAGACTATAACTAGTCTTCAACCTCCATCAGAAATCCAAGAACTAATTAATTCCATGATTCTAGCTACAAGGAGACAGAACAACCAGACTAATAAACTCAGATTCTTAGTGTATAAGGAGTTAAACCAATGGTCTAAATCCATTGCTTTACCCTCATCTCTTCTCTATCTCAAGATCAATCATTAATAAAAAATATTTTAGAAAAAAAATGTAGCCTACTGTGAAAGATACTGTGAATCCACGTGAGGATTGCTATGGTGGCAATTACAACAGTCTTTATCATGTCTAGCTTTTATAAGCCTCAAAGGTGTCTTAAACTACAAAACCTGTTTCTCACAGTTGTTGAGACTGGAAGAATTCAAGATCACAATATTGAGAGATTTGATGTCTTACAGAATAACTTCTTGGCTTGTACATGTCAGTCATGTGGCTGTATACTCACATTGTGGAGAACAGAATAAGAGAAAGTTGTTTTAATCAAGGTAGTACTTCCATTCATGAGGGAGGGTCCTGTCCTTCCCCAAGGCCCTACCTCCTAATACCATGACACATTAGTTTTAGCATTTAGCATATTGAATTTTATGAGACACAAACATTCTCTCTTATCACCATGACATGATGTTTTTAGAATCCAGCATATGGATTTTTATGAGACACATACATTTGAGTGAATATATTCATTGGGTAGACTCATGGAAAAAACTAATCAATTGCAATGCCTTCTTGAGATCTAGGTTGATAAAGAAACACAGATCCAAGAGTAACTGAAAGCCATGTTGTGCTAATTCAAATGAATTGTACAGCATTCAAATCACAAAACCCAGGTTCGTAGCCTTTTTGCTTTTGTTCTTGCCTTGTGTGAACAATTCTGTTGATGGATTTTTTTTTTTTTTTACAAAGTGCAGATTGACATTTTAGATGATCGTGAGCTGATTGAAAATGAGGAGGCTAACTTAGGTCAATGCTTATAATATTTGGGGAGCCAAGGAATGACTTGGAGAGCTTGTAAATACTGATTCTTGGGTCCCAGTGGATCTTGATTTAGTAGCTCTTGGCTGAGGCTTTAGAATTTGCATTTCTAATAAGATTTCCAGCAGTGCTTTCTATGGATTGTATTTTAAGTAGCAATAGCCTAGATACTTTTCAATGACTGCTATGATGATGTCTGATCCATTTTCCCCCGAAGGGGATTAGAAGGTGGGCATGGTGGTATTCAGCTATAATTTCAAATTTCAAATATATAATATATGTGTGTGTGTGTGTGTGTGTGTGAGAGAGAGAGAGAGAGAGAGAGAGAGAGAGAGAGAGAGATTCTATTAAAAGTAAAATGGATGGGGAATATAAAATGTGTATCCCCCTGTTATAGTCTGTGGGCTGTGTTCTATGAATCATCTTACCTTTTCTTTTTGCAGATACTGTTTAGTTTGCTTAATGATGCTTCCTTGGGAAGGAATCTGTTACTGATTATTTCTTATGTGGTCTGAAATAGACTCTAGATTTTTCCTAGAGGATTTGCTCCCTTGTAGTTACAGTAGAAGAGAGAATAATTCTTAAACCATATGCTACTAATATTTACATACAGTCAAAACTCCTAAGATTTTTATGCCCAAAGGTCTTCTATCCTTTGTCTGATATGTTAGTGTGACACTTGTATTCATCCCGAGGACACAGTGGGCTCTTAAAGCTGCCTCTATCAAATGAGAGGTGGACTGACTGAATAAGGAATTTTTAAGTGTCATGCTAAACTGCTGTTAGTCCCTTTCTCCAGGGATAAAGCAGATAAGAAAGCTTTTTCTCGTATCCTAATACAGACTTTGCCCACTTGTTTGGGCAAGTGAGACTACATTATTGCTTTGGTGAAGTTGAATACGGCAAGCAGAGTCCCATGTGAGTACACAGTGTATTTATGACATGCTCGGGAGAAAACGGTGTTTAGCAAAGTGTTAAAAATGCTTTTTCCTATTAGCCAAGAGCTGTCAAAGAGTCTGAATTAGACCATTTTTCACATTTAAGAATGCATTGTGCTCTCCCTCTATGCTGCCTATGAACTTTCTGTAAATGCTTTATAAGCATTATCTTGTTTTTCCTTACAACACTGTTGAGAGGTGTGTGACCAAGCAGTGTTATCCTCATTGTACAGACACATAGAAGTTAATTGACTTTCTTCAGGTCATGGAGAAGCAGAGAGAGCCAGCAATAAAAGGAACATTAGCCTGCTTTTTAAAATTGTGAGCACACTGGTTTCTGCAAACCCCCTAACCCTGTCCTTATACTACCTAATTCAAATATCCTTTATCCAGGAGATAATCTGCCAGCAATGGGGCCTCTTAAAAGATGTTTGTATAGGTCATAATAGGTCCAATATAGGGTCAAGTCAGATAATACCCTTGCTTGTAGAATACATAGAGAAAATTAAAATAAACATTTTTTTGTGAAAATGAAAAATAAAAGATTAATGTAATTTCTAAATTGCATATAGCCTACTTAAGATTTGCTGAAGCTTTTGATTTAAAATTATTCTTGTATCATTTTAGGTATTTTATTATTCTGTTCAGTTTTGTTTTGTTTTGTTTTGTTTTGTTTTTGACAAAAACGAAATGCTTGAGCCTGAGTCACTTATAAAAGCAAAGAATGTTTTCTCAGCTTTGAGGACCAAGTGCCTGCTATTGGCAACAGCTGGACACTGCTGAGGGCCCCCAGCTGTATCAGATTCTGGCAGATAGCATTCTGGTGGAAATGCATGTAAGGAGAAGAGAAGATGTGATGAGAACAGAAGCCAGAACGAGATCTAGAGGTCTGGCTCATTCCTTCTCAGCCACTGCTGAGATCCCAGGAAAGTATCCTACTCGAATATCTTCTTAGGTCAGGACATGAATGACTTATACATGCCCTGTTAGGCCGCCACCTTTCCCTTAATGATTCCACTACCTCTGTGCTATCACACTGAAGGAAAACTCATGCAGATCATTAACCTTTAGAAGGAAACAGCTTCATGAAAACAGTAGCAGGCCCAGAGGATTATCTACAAAATCCTGTCATTTACACTGTACCCTTGATGTTGTTGGGAAGTGGTTTCTGTGGAACTCTCTGTTCCCATCTGTCCTTGAACCCAAGCTCTCAGATTCTGACTATTCTATTTTTTTTCCTTCACTCTCCCCACTTACCTTATTGCTTGTGCAGCTGGATAGTTCAATAGGAATGAGTCACACAGTCCTGAAAATCTTTTTCTTTTTCCACAAAGAATAGGTATGCATACTGCTTGCTGTAACAGAGGTCTCAGCTACACTATGCTATTCCATTTGCACAGCCATTCCTCTGGGTTCTCTGTCTACTCTGTGTGGACTTTGAAGCACGGGGAACCAACCTCCAACCAAGGAGTACACAGGGTGGGACTGATTGCTCTGGCAGCATGTGTATAGTAGAGAATTGCAAAGTTGGTCATCAATGGGAGGAGAGGCCCTTAGTCCTGTGAAGGTTCTGTGCCCCAGTGTAGGGGAATGCCAGGGCCAATAAGTGGGAGAGGGTGGGGTGGCAAGCATGGGGAGGGGAGAGGCAACAAGAGTTTGTTCTTGTTGTTTCTTGTTTTTTTGTTTGTTTGTTTTGGAGGGGAACTGGGAAAGGAGAAATTATATGACAATATAAAATATGAAAATTATTTCTTTATTTATGTAAATAAAGAAAATACCTAATAAAAAACATAAAAAATGTTGTTATTTCTTATTTTTAGCTAGTAAAGTCCTTGACCTGTGATTTAGAAGTCTCAAGTCTTCTGTCAGCAGACATGGATCTGTGACAGGCCAGGTCTATCTTTATTCTCGTGAGAATTCTACTGCTTCTAGCTCTCTTCCATACTGAAAAACTTTTGCAAATAGGGTAAAATACAACTAAATACTCTGCTTCATCTGTCTCAAAAATTTAGGTTCTTTTTCATGAAAAAGATTTTCTTTTTCCTTAATCATACTAAAATTTTCAATAAATTCTCAATGGAAGCTCTAAATGAAGCTTCAGCAGAATTAAAGCAGCATGTTATTTAGCATCTCAGAGTAGTATTACCAATGTTCCCTGTCACAGACATCGATCACAAATGAGTATGTCTAATATTATCCGCAGGAAATGGAGATGAAATCAAAGCTTGAGCAAGGTGGAATGGGCCAGACCAAGCAGCAACTTTTACAGAAGAACAGAATTGCAAGGCATTGCTCTTCACGGCTGCCATCATGCGCATGCCGAGAGTAGTTTCATGTGTTTAACCCTTGTCTGCCACATCACTGATGGTCTCTTATAACTAGAAATGTTTAACTCAGACTGTTTAATAAATGAAATCAAAGGTCAGAATGGAAGGCATACTATGCTGTCTGTGGGTTGGCCAAGCAAATCTGCTTGGCTCAGTCATTGGGTATACTTCATGGTAGCAGGATACATACTAAAGTTCTTTAATCCTTATTATGCTTCTCATATATGTACAAACACAATAACAAAAACACCTACTTAACACAGTTATGAAATTTGTCTGTTATCGGACACTCAGTAGGCATCAGCAGTTATCGACAGAGACCATTAGAACCCATAGACCTACATTTCTAAACTAAACTAAACTATGCCTGCTGCTTTATTTTAAATGGATTATAATAACTGTTGGTCCAAATTTAGGTTTGCATGACAGTAAGTTACGGCCATATCTTAACTCTTAAATCTAAAGTCACTAAAGATTACAAAACCCACATTATATTTCATTTATTTTGTTTGTGTACATGCTCTACTGAAGCATGGATAGAATCTCAATATTAGAGTTTCATCTCTCCTAAGAGTTATTAGCCATTCTTCCGCAATATGAGAATTTTCTCACTTCTTCATGTAAACATTTCCCCCGCATTCACCACCCTGCTCAACAGCATAGCTAAATCTGAGTCAGAATCAACACAGGCTGTCAATTTGGTATGCACAACATCTGGTCACTTCCATATTTACCAGTTGTGGAGGTGAATGCAGTGTATTTCATTTGGAAATGTGTCACTGTGTCCTGTCCATCCCCTGCACAGGCCTCTGTCTTGAGAAAGTTGTCATCACCTTCACTTTTAATTTTTTTTCTAAAGACAACTTCACTCCTAGATTGAGACTACCTCTACATCCCTCCTGTGCTTGTTCCCTTTGCCACACTCTTCCAAAGCATAATATCCTGCTGTAATATCTATAATCAACACTGATAATGTTGCATTACCCAAATTGCTGCATCTCCATTATGCCCTGTATATGGAGTAAATCGGCTGAGAGTCTACACAGCTGTTGTTAACTGTTCTTTGAGACTTCCCTGCGGTTAAGTAATGAATCTCTATCAACTTCCTGAATAATTTACTCCTAAATGCATTAAATTGAATGTAAAAGAGGTTTTTAAAAATGGACACAAACCATTTCTGGTAGTTGGGCATAATCTTAAAACTTTTATAGTGTTTCTCTCTATAAAAGAAATAGACAAAACTCTTGCTCTCTAAGCTTTGAGAGATGTAACAGTAACAGCTTTAAGGATACAGCCCAAGCTAAAACAACAATAACCAATTTCTAGTTGGTTGTATGAGCTTAAAATTCAATTGACTCCAAGTAGGAAAGCAGGCATTACTGTAATTATGTATTTAAAAAAATTGAGCTGGTCATACTAATTTTGCTTATTTACATACTTATTTCAGGTATTTTAAAAAGCCATCTATTGTTAAAAATAAAAGAAAATCAATTTTGCATGGCCATAAAATTTTTGAAAGGTGTTTTGGCCCTAGGCCAGATTTGTTATAGAAGTTCATCTCTGCAGCTCTTCTCAGCTTCAGTTCTCGATTTTCAACAACTCTTTGCTCTGCTGGTTCCTAATGATAATGTTCATGTTATTCAAACCTCAAAGCTGGAAGTAGGCATGACAATTTATTTCAGATATTTCCTTACATATATTTTTCGAAAACCTGAGGCTAAGCCAAGTCATTTGATGTATTTAACCTTCATTGATTATCTAGTTAGAAGTTGAACACAAAATTGATTTCTAAACCCTAATCTTTTCTATTATAACTTTTAAGCCACTGTTTCAAATTGCAGGCAGGAGAAGCAGATGAACTTCTCTTGATACTGGTCTTGTTTTGGTGTCGTGATGCATCCTTTCTAAGACATCTAAGACCCTCAAGTGTGGCTTTCCACACATGTGTCATCCCCTATATGTTCCCTGTGTTTTCATTCCCATGGTTATCCATAGCTACAAGACAACACTTGAAGCAGCTAAATATGGCTTCCCCCATAAACTTTAAAATTTAATAAATCTGTGTGTCTACATTAACATCTTAGGTATATTGATCAACCTACAAAGGATATATTGGAAAGTCTTGGCTACTCATTATGTCTGAATACATAAATATCATAAAGACAATACAAAGGGCAAGTATTCTTCTACCTTTACAAGGCAGAGTTGTAGCTGTAGTCTAACCAGTGAGAAAACATTTATTCACATTGTGTGACCAAAGTATTGCAGTTCCCCACCCTGAATCTCTGACATCCTTATTCACTGATTAAGAGTAACTTACTCTCTTTGTAGAAGATGAACACTGAAGAGACAAATATTGAATTTTGAAAGACAACCAAGAAATATAATTAAATCTCACTCACAGTTCTGGCAGATTGGAAATAATTGTCTTTTGCTGGTGTCTTTTGCATCATCACTCAAATCCTTAGAAAGATATATTGACATATACCTTTTTTGTAATTTGTAACATACCATTACAATCATCTGTTTCTTGACTATGTATTTTACCAGAAGGGTGAATTTCTTGAGGCTGACACAAAGGAAATTAAGAACTGTCTTCATTGCTACCACAGTATCTAAATGGAGTGGAAACTACCCCAAACTCTTTGGTTAATAGAATAATAGGTAACATTTATTTTAGAATATAAAAGAAAAATGTATAAAATATAATGAATGGAAGGACAGACTTCCTTCCATTATCAATGTGATCTGATTTCATACTGTCTTCTAATTTCTTTGAAGCTTGCATTCTGAAATCAACTTGCTCTTAAGTTGAACAATGTGCCCATCCTCCATTTAACTGAGAATTATCATTCAGTGATTGGCTTCTTTTACTGACCATCAATAACCATACCAATTTATCCATACAAAGTAGAAACAACTGTTCTGTTTTAGTAAACAGAACAAGATTTATAACTGTGGTTCTTAAGAAAATGATAGAAAAAAATTAATAAGCACATGATTTTATAGACATCTAGCTTTCTGACTTTTCAAACCAAAAAACTACATGCTTTTCTTTTCTAGTCCTTAGCGTATCAGAGCTCAGTGAATTTTTCACATGTAAACAACTTTCAGTGATCACTGTAGAAAATATAATACATCATAAATATTGTCTTATGTTGAAACTGGAAAGCATTAGTTTACCTTTGGTAAAAGGCATAGCTTAGGGGAAATTTTAGTCACCAGGATATTTATTTCTTAAAATATTTGAATTGGCCAAGTTCTAGTAGATGCAGAAACAGACAAGATGGCATACATATTGTTTTTTAGCAAGCTGCTTCCTTCACCTTGATTACCAGCAGATCAAAATTTAATCTTGACACTAGCAAACTACATTTATTTGTAAGGGGTAGAAGAACAATGGTTGGGTTTTAGTTGCAATCAAATTTTTATTTAAAAATAAACATAAAAACAAACCAGAAATGTATTTGGTTCAGATTTCTTTGTTTAAAAGAAAACTAGAATTTTTGGAGAGAAAATTATCAACCTTAGTGGGCAATTTTCAATCCCTAATGTGAAGTTTGTCTGTGAATTAAACAATAAGAACTAGAAAGGAAAATGTATAAGAATGAGGAAGCCTAACTCTAGACATATCTCTGCTATGAATTATATTGCGAGGGCATGTCACTTGTTTTTTTGATGAACATCATGAGGTACTGCGTTTTGGTAAATGCTTCTTAGTCCTGTGAGGACTTTCATCTTCTATATTATTACATATTGACAATGGAATGCTTTAAACTATAGAGTCTTTTTCAGTGCCCTTCTCTTGACAAACACTTGCCTTTATCCCAGTCCTAATACTGTCTCCACACTTGTGTCAGGATGGCTTTCCTACAAAGAGAATCTATGAAGCATTGTGAAACGCCCCAAGTCATGCCAGGAGCTTCACAATAGAGCAAATCCTCATGTAGGTGCCCCTTCCCTTCATGGCCAGCTCCTCTGCCTACTTTCTTGCATAAGTACATTTGGATCCCCTGCAGCAAGTTCTCCATTTACCTGGGACCACTGTGCCTCTTGCTTTTTCCTCTGTCTGTAATGACCCTTTTCTTTACCTGGCCAAATTATTTCTCATCCACTAAGAAAATCTCCAGGCCATCTTCTCTGGGAAGTCTATCCTGGACCATATTTAGGATGATGATAGCAATGTAAACAGAGATGATTTTATGTGTCTTTTTCTCATGACTTTCAGTGTAAACTATTCCTATGCTTGATCATTTTATTCCTTTTATGAATTAATAAATCATTAATAATGTTTGGTCATAATCTATTTCAATAAATTGTGAGGTTTTCCACATTTTTAAGAATAATAATTTGTGGTTCGATATAGGCTTGAAATATGTGCATTCAGAATCAATAAGTACAATGCTTGAATTTTTATAGTATAGTACAAACTCAGAATTTATTTGGGGGACATGATTATAGTCTGTAATTGTGCTTTCTGCAGTCTCTGAAAATGTAAAAATTTGTAGATGTGTTTATGCACACTTGTAGACACAGCAAAACATAAAACATTTTTCTTGGATCTCACAACAGATCTCTAGTCCCAGAAGACTACATCTACTTTTAGTACTGGAATATTTAAATATTTGGAATAACTACAAAGTATACTAATAACATTATGAGCACACAGGCCTGTTCCCCTAAGAAATAGTAGAGAAGTAATCAAAGCCGACACAGCTCTTCCCTCTTGTTTTAGGATTTCCTCTTGCCATTCTCTGAACCCAATGTTAGTCTGAGGGAAGAGGCTACCATCTCTATTCTTTCTGAGCCTTGGGAAATAACAATCAGATTCATGCTTCAGAGATTTTATAGAGATGGACCAAGAGATTTTATTGTGAAAGTCTATCATTTGTTGATGAGTTTAAATTTTCTAACCTATGTTACTGTCTGACACAACGGCATTCTGTTTACAGCTACCTTAGCCACACAAGGTTACTATGTTTACAAAACCACCACTGTCCTTTCCTTTCTTTAATTTTTGTAGGTCTTTTCGCTTTTTTCTTCCTTCCTTCCTTCTTTCCTTCCTTCCTTCCTTCCTTCCTTCCTTCCTTCCTTCCTTCCTTCCTTCCTTCCTCACTCCCTCCTTCCCTCCCTCCCTCCCTCCCTCCCTCCCTCTCTCTCTCTCTCTTTCTTTCTTTCTTTCTTTCTTTCTTAAATTGGGGATATCTTTTAGAAAAGGATCACACATTATATCCCACGCTTGCCTGAAACTTTATGTATATAGCCCAGACTGGACCAATTGTTCTTGTGTTTTAACTTCTCACGTACAGGGTATATAGGTATACGGT
This sequence comes from Mastomys coucha, assembly GCF_008632895.1. Lineage (NCBI taxonomy): Eukaryota > Metazoa > Chordata > Mammalia > Rodentia > Muridae > Mastomys > Mastomys coucha. Next base: position 20,318,928 of record NW_022196898.1, read on the forward strand.
ACCATGCTGAGCTCTTTTCTAACTCTCTTTATTGTTTTTCACAGTGCCTGGCCTGAAGAATGAGCCTTTTATTAACAAATGTATTAACCTGTGTTTCATAAAATTCATTTCAATAAAACAAAATTTCTAGGTGCAATTAAATTAAAAATTATTTTAGAATTTATTTTTAATTAGTTAAATAATTAATAAGTATAAACATGCATAGTTTGTTCTCTGTGCTATAATCCTGCTAACCTGAACATCTTTAGAGTCTTGTGGCGCTTTAGTCATATATTCATACAGAGAAGAATCAAATTAAAGTACAGTAATCATAATATTTATGAGAAAATATAATTTATCATTCAATTGGAGCCAGGAAGTAAAAAGGTGGTTAGAAACTTAACAGTTCCTTCAAAAACAAGCATCAATTGAACAAACTGAAAAACTACAATGCATCATCTTTTGATAATTTTCCCATGTTAATGTTAAATCATTCACTAATGTTGTCTTTATTTTAGTACTAAGTTGTTCTAAAGAAAAACAGCAGAATTTTTCTAACTCATTCTTTTTGGAAATATGTATTAAGGTTACATACTTAAATCTTAGACTCTAAACTAAATGTTAAATTAATCTACTTTGTATGCTGTTCCAAGAGATGTGACTATGTACTTAATTAGCATAGTAGCTTAGTGCAAGCTGTGTTTTGAGTCTTATACATAAAATAGTAGACAACTTTGGAATATAATGTTTTTCTAGAATATCTGTATTTTTTCTTGGAATAAAGATATCAATCAAGGCTGATTATCATAATGGTTTTGATTGATTGGTTATTTGGGTGTAAGGACTCTCACGTTTTAGGCAAACACTCTGCTCCTGACTTATGGCCCAGTCCTTTTCTATAATTGCTATAATTTTCTATAATTGCCTAATCCCTTCTTTAGTTGAAAGGACTCTCATCATAAACAACATGGCATAACAGGTAATAATAGTATGGGATGTGATCTGGTAAAACTTTAATAAGAATGTTGATTGAGGGTTAGGTTCATTAGTTTCTCCCCTGTCAGTCTTTCAGCATTGGAAGTGGGAATGCATAGAGGACAGTATGAAGAGTTTGAAAATTGCTGATTATAACTTTTTAAAAGAGTAACATACATAATAGGGTTTGAGAGAACTGACATTCTCAAATGCAGTTAAAATTGTATATTTATAAATTCTACCCTTTTATCACATTGTTCTTTTTTTGATACTTTAAGAATAATGAAATTGTATCTGACAAAATTTTCAGATAATAAAAACAAAATGCACTAATGGCCTTAAGTATCATTAAAACTTATTCTGTTTCTGCTCCATAGTTTGTCTCTGCAACTCCTTAGATGGGTATTTTGTTCCTCCTTCTAAGAAGGAACAAAGCATCCACACTTTGATCTTCCTTCTTCTTGAGTTTCTTGTGGTTTGTGGATTGTATTTTGGGTATTCTGAGCTTCTGGGCTAATATCCACTTATCAGAGAGTGCATTCCATGTGTGTTCTTTTGTGATTGGGTTACCTCACTCAGGAGGATATTCTCCAGATCCATCCATTTCCCTAAGAATTTCATAAATTCATTGTTTTTAATAGCTGAGTAGTACTCCTTTGTGTAGATGTACCACATTTTCTGTATCCATTCCTCTGTTGAGGGACATCTGGGTTCTTTCCAGTTTCTGGCTATTATAAATAAGGCTGCTATGAACATAGTGGAGCATGTGACCTTCTTACATATTGGAGCATCTTCTAGGTATATGCCCAGGAGTGGTATAGCTGGGTCCTCTGGTAGTACTATGTCCAGTTTCCTGAGGAACTGCCAAACTGATTTCCAGAGTAGTTATACCAGCTTGCAGTCCCAGCAGCAATGAAGGAGTGTTCCTCTTTCTTCACAACCTCTCTAGCATCTGCTGTCACCTGAATTTTTGATCTTAGCCATTCTGACTGTTGTGAGGTGAAATCCCAGGGTTGTTTTAATTTGCATTTCCCTGATGACTAAGGATGTTGAACATTTCTTTAGGTGCTTCTTAGCTATTTGGTATTCCTCAGTTAAGAATTCTTTGTTTAGCTCTGTACCCCAGTTTTTAAAAGGGTTATTTGATTCTCTGGAGTCTAACTTCTTGAATTCTTTGTACATATTGGATATTAGCCCTCTATCAGATATAGGATTGGCAATAATCCTAATAATCCTTTTCCTAATCTGTTGGTTGCCATTTTGTCCTATTAGCAATGTCCTTTTCCTTACAGAAGCTTTGTAATTATATGAGGTCCTATTTGCTAATTCTTGATCTTAGAGCATAAGCTATTGGTGTTCTATTCAGGAAAATTTCCCCTGTGCCTATGTGCTCCTCATTTTCTTTTCTATTAGTTTCAGTGTATCTGGTTTTATGTGGAGGTCCTTGATCCACTTGGACTTGAGCTTTGTACAAGGAGATAGGAGTGGATTGATTTGCATTCTTCTACATGCTAACTACCAGTTGAGCCAGCACCATTTGTTGAAAACTGTCTTTTTTTCCACTGGATGATTTTAGCTCCTTTGTCAAAGATCAAGTGACCATAAGCATGTGGGTTCATTTCTGGGTCTTCAGTTCTATTCCATTGATCCACCTGCCTGTCATTGTACCAATACCATGCCATTTTTATCACAATTGCTCTGTCGTACAGCTTAAGGTCTGGGATGGTGATTCCACCAGAGGTTCTTTTATTCTTGAGAATAGTTTTCACTATCCTAGGTTTTTTGTTATTCTAGATGAATTTGCAAATTGCTCTTTCCAAGTCTGTGAAAAATTTAGTTGAAATTTTGATAGGGATTGCATTGAATCTGTAGATTGCTTTAGGCAAGATGCCCATTTTTACTATATTAATCTTGCCAATCCATAAGCATGGGAGATCTTTTCATCTTCTGAGATCTTCTTATATTTCCTTCTTCAGAGATTTGAAGTTCTTGTCATACAGAGACTGTTCCACCTGGGAATCCTTTCCATATTCAATCATCAAACCCAGACACTATTGTGGATGTTAGCAAGTGCTGGCTGACAGGAACCTGATATAGCTGTCTCTTGAGAGGTTCTGACAGTGCCCGACTAATACAGAAGTAGAGACTCACATCCATCCAGTCGACTGAGTACAGGGTCCCCAATGAAGGAGCTAGAGAAAAGACCCAAGGAGCTGAAGGGTTTGTAGCCCCTTAGGATGAACAACAATATGAACTAACTAGTACCCTCAGAGCTCCCAGGGACTAAACCATCAATCAAAGAGCACACATGATGGGACTCATTGCTCCAGCAACATATGTATAGCAGAGGATGGCCTAGTTGGTCATCAATGGGAGGAGAGGCCCTTGGTCCTGGGAAGGTTTATGCCCCAGTGCAGGGGAATGCCAGAGCCACTAAGTGGGAGAGGGTGGGTTTGTGAGCAGAAGGAGAGGGAGGAAACAGGGTTTGTTTTTTGTTTTTGTTTTTGCTTTTGATATTTTTTGGAGGGGTAAACAGGAGATATCATTTGAAATGTAAATATTTATATACATGTATGTATATATATAAATAATTTATTTTTATATGTATACAAATTATACTAAATAGTATACATTACTATTACTATTACTCTAATAGTGGTAATGCATTTTAAAACATATATGTATTCACATGCACATAGATATAAGTGCTATGGAGAAAGAGAAAAATACTATGTTGAAATCTAGAAAGATATACTAGATAGTTTATGTTAGCTTGACACAAGCTAGGGTCATTAGAGAGAAGGGAACTTCAACAGAGAAAAATGCCTCCTAAGATCTGGCTGTATCAGCTGGGCAGTGGTGGCGCACGCCTTTAATCCCAGCACTTGGGAGGCAGAGGCAGGTGGATTTCTGAGTTCAAGGCCAGCTTGGTCTACAGAGTGAGTTCCAAGACAGCCAGGACTACACAGAGAAACCCTGTCTCAAAAAACAAAAACAAAAACAAAAAGAAAAAGATCTGGCTGTATCAAAGGCTGTAGTGTATTTTCTTAATTAGCAATTATGGGACAGACCCTGCCCTCTATGAGTGGGCCACTCTTGACATGGTAGTCCTGGATTATATAAGAAAGCAGGCTAAGCATGGCATTAGAAACAAGCCAGTAAGCAGCACTCCTCCATGGCTCTGCATCAGCTCCTGTCTCTAGGGTTCTTCCCTATTTGAGGGTTGGCCCTGAATTCCATCCATCAATGATGAATAGTGATGTAGAAGTAGGAGCCACATAAAACCTTTCCTCCCGAAGTTGCTTTGGTCACGGTATTTCATCACAGTAACAATAGTTACCCAAACTAAGTCAAAGAATCAAAACTTTGAAATGATATCATCTGTTCTTCTGCTATTTACTCTGTGACATTTGAAGACATATTCTAATTTGATCAGAGAAGTTTATATGTTTATACAGAAACATACGTAAATCAATGCTAGGCAGAAAAAACAATGAGCATATACACCTTAAATGAGTGTGTGCTAAGGTACATTCCTGTCCCAAAGAATGTTTCAGAAGCCATCAACTTTGAGCAGAGTAAGCAAGGAGACTTTTAAAGTCATGGTCAGGGGCAGGATACCCACCTGACTTAATGGAACTTATTTTCTCTCTTGGGTGATGTGAGAAGCTCTAGGAAGAATGTGAACAGAGAAATGACATGTTCTAACTCCTTCTTTAAAAGCTTCATTCTACCTTCTGGACTAGGGATTAAGAGTTGAGGGAGTTCAGGGCAAAGGTGGATGAGTCACTGGGATGTTGCAATAATCTAAGAGAGTAGTGCAGATGGCTTGCCCAGGTGGTGACAGGAAAGGCAGGTGATTATAGCAAGGTCAGATACTAATCCCTTTTTATTTATTTGCAGTGCTGGGGATCAAACCTAGGGCCACATGTCTTTAAGGCATGCACTCTGTCACTGAGCTGTGTACGAAGCCCTCTGACTTTAATTCTGATGGAAGCTTATAGGATATTTGGTGGCTTTAGTATTACATATAAAAGAAAAACAAATACCCCATTTTTCTAAACATTAAAACAAACTCACTTGTGGGGAAATGGTGGTAAATAAACATCTGAATATACACATAAATTCAACCACAAGCCAGTATTATGGAAACTGGGTGTCTTGGAACTCATTAGCAAAACTCCCTTAAAAATATAATGCCATCATATTAGGGAGGTAAATAAAGTTTTATACCTCCCACAGCCCCCCCCCCAAAAGCCCCCTCCCACACACACAGAGGTGAGGTTCTTAATTCACTAAAGTTCATTTTAAATTTTTATTTACTGCACTTTTTAAAACATAGAATAACAAACACTTTTTTTTACATGAACTATGAAGATGCCTTATTTGCCTTTCTGGGCTTTGATTTTCCTCAGATAGAGCTCCAGGCCATAGCCGTCTGCTCTGCCATGCTGGTCTGATCTGAAGTCAGGGCAGGCAAGGAGCTAGCCCTGCTGGAACTGCTCCTCCAGAAGATTGCTGATTTGAATGTTCTTTTCCCTTTAATCATGTTTCTTTGGGATATTCCGTGACCTTTGTATTGCTTAAAATTTCTTACTCCCCCCCAGACAAATGATTCAACCTCATTTGAATTAAAAATAGAATGGAGGAATACTGTCTTACACACAATTCCACTAGGATCTTCCCAGGAACCTAGCACAGTGAGCTAGCAACAGCTTACATCATTAGCTGCCAGGTTTGAGACAGGAGATGCAAACATATTAAAAGACCACTCCCAAGCACTCCAGCTCTCTCTACCCTTTCACTCTCTTTCCCTGTCCTCACATGTTCCCCACTGGCTTTTCCCCCCTTCTCTTTCTTATTCTCTCCCTTTCTTCCTCTTTTCTTTCTTTCCTGTCTGTTTCTCTTTCTGTCCTTCTCCATACCCTCTAATCTCTGCTTCTGCCCCTTTTTTTGGGTCTCCTTCCCTTCCCCCAATAAACTTCCTTTAACACTAGACCTGTCCCAGGACAGAATCCCTCCAGACATCTTGGACCCTATAAGGTACTACCTCCTGACACATTATACTGTGTTATGAGACATAACAAATATGTTGTGCTGTTGATGAGCACAATATGGGATCTTGGTATGGACTTCACTACGATCTTGGTATGGACCAACTCATTATTGGATGCGTTGTGGATAACACCAAATATTTTGTTATGTCAGTACAACATTCAGGGCCCCAGGGAAAGTTCCCCACATTCAGTCTCAGGGCACAGGGTACTGTTTCCTTGAACTCAGACTGTGTGGAATGATGTAACTCTGGCAGCTAATGATGATGTAAGCTGTTGCTAGGTTACTGTGCTAGGTTCCTGGGAAGATCCTAGTGGAATACAGAATATAGAAAGGGCCAATCTCAGTGTTGGCAGCAGGCCTTCCCAGGACATACTTCTGATTCTTGTGTGATAGGGCTTTCTCTTAGCCTTGGTTGTGACGAAGCCCTCTGACTTTAATTCTGATGGAAGCTTATACTTCTCTTAGCCTTGGTCTTGGGACACTGGTGCTAGTTGTCCCTAGATATGCCTATTTCACAGCATTGACTGAAAGAACGACTATGTGGTTTCCTAGAAGCTATAAGGACCCCATAGGCACTATAGGGAAGATTTTTAACTTTGACCTTCTCCCAAACTAATCATAAGAGTGATTACTCTCTTCATTATGGCCCTTTTCTATTACCTGACGGGCTCCTCTTCTCAGGCGTAAGGAATTGATACTCTACAGCACAATGTGTCATTAAGTTGCTAGGGTCATTTGGCAATATTAAATGCATTTTTAGCTTAAGTTTTTTTTTCAGTTCAGATGGTTTCATTTCAATAGAATCTTATAAGAAATGGGTTTTTGAATACACACATATAAGTAATGTCCTGTGAAGAAATAAGGATAGCTGGCAGAGGAAGAAATTGAAATTGTTTTTATTTTTTTGGTGGTGATTATAGTTCAAAGGTATACAATATAGCATATTATTTTGTATCCTAGTAAATGTATAACTTTAGAATTTTAACCTAATATGCCCAAAACATTTTGAATGATAAACTAGGAAGATTTTAAGTATTGTGACAATTTAAAAACAAGAATAGAGTATCATTAAGTCATAATATGCCCAGGGAAGGGTAAGCAGATGAGCTGGTAAGATCTTTACTTCACCAGAGCCTGTGTTCAGTCCCCAGTGCACATGTAAAGAGCTGGGCCTTTTTGAGACACCTACCTGACTAGCCAGTTGGCCTAATAAGGGAGTTCCAGGCCAGCGGGAGACCCTGCTCAAAAACCAAGATGGATAACAATAAGGTAATGGCTCAGAGTTTAAGCAAGCACATTTGCTCTTCTTGCAGAGGACACAGGCTCTGGTCCCAGCACTACATGGCAGTTTATAACCATTAGTTAACTTGGTTTCCACTGGTCCATCCCCGTCTATGGCCTCTAATGGCACCAGGTAAGTATGCAATTCACTTGCATACATGTAAGCAAAGGAGTCAAACATATAAAACAAAAACAAATCTTAAAAGAAAATCAAGGTGAGTGGCTTTTGAAGTATGTACTAAGAGGTTGCTCCTTGGCTTCTACACAAAAGTGCTTATATATACATATGCTTCTGTATACATAGAAATAGGTATGCGTATACAAAATATTTAAATGGTATGCTAAAGAACAACATGACTGCTGCAGCTATAGAACTTGGGCAATATTCCATACAATTCAAGATCCATATTCTTATTATAATATTATTAAAATATATATATAATTTTTAGAGCTATGTGGAGTATTCAATAAAGGGAAATAGTAATATGCATTATTAAAAGGCTGTATCAGACAATTGGAAGGTTATGTTTCTGTGTGCTAGTAAGAATGCAAGTCTTCAGTATGATTCAGAACAAATTTTAGTTCTCGAATTTCTGATTATCCAAAGGAAAGGAAAAGCGCTATTGGTCAGATTTATCTCATTAGCGAATAAGAAAACTGACAAAAAAAGGCAAGATCTTTGGGAGTCCTAGGTATTCAGAATAAGCAAACTTAGCATGTAAGTTTTATGTTAGCTTTCAGTTAACAAATTCATCTTACAATGAACCTGGATGTGTTTAATCTTATGCCATTCTGTGTTGCTAGTCTGTGTTCTCATTTGGGGAATATTTTTTAGCAGGTGTCATCCTTGCTGTGGTGCCCCAGTTGCAACCTTTCCAGGTAGAAGACAATGTGAGGGATTCAGTCACAAGCCAGACCCCAAACTCAGTCATTTGCCACTGCCATCTCAACCCTAAGCTAAAAGGACTGCAGACATTATTTGCTCTGCCCTGTGCATGCTGATTGAATGTACCTGACTCCTAGCTGGTACCATCTCATGGGGGGCAGAACAAAAGATTCTGTGCTCACTCCAGATTAGCCTCTTGTTTGAACTAAGGCAGTGAGTATGGCTTGATTATCACTTTCGTTTTTTCCTGTGTTCAATCAACCACTCTGGGACCTCTAAACTCATCTCTCTCCAGCTCATCTGATTCCTTAATAAACAGTTCTCTGGTCTTCAGCAAAACTACTAGCTCAGAATTTGTGTCATCTGGGCTAAAAATACCTTTGTTCAATTACCTAATTTACTTCATAGATTTTAGTGAAACTATTAGTTAGATTAGCAGACAAAAAAGGACCTAAACTCAGTTACTAGTTGTTATGAAGAAAATGAGTTTCACAGTTATTAAGGGTAGGAGTAAGGACTGCAATCCTATTGAAATCCTAAAAGTAATAAATAAATAAATAAATAAATAAATAAATAAATAAATAAATTCAAGCACAAAGTGAATTTATATCAACCAAAATTAAAGAAAGAGGAACAGTAATGTGGACAGGCTGAGAGATACCCAGGGCACTGGGAATGACTTTTACCCTGAGTTAGGAGAGGTAGATTCATAGTCTTAATGCTCAAGGAAAGTTGCAGAAATGAGATGATGATTTGGAGGTAGGCAATGTTCAAGCTATGACAGTAAATGAGACAGCTTAGGAGACAGTTGGAACTGATGCAGAGAAGGTGGAAGATGGAGCCCTGGAGAGCAATTCTATGAGCTGGCAGAAGAGACCAGTGGTAGATGTCAACTATGGCCATGCCTCTTCAGTGGCATTTGTCTCATGAACTTTCAGTTGATTTACTGTTTTAAGATAACATAAAATTGCAATTATAAAGATTTAATTCAAGTAAGTCTAGTGAAACCTTTTTGCTTTATGATTTTTCTGAAAAGTCTGACTTTCAAAAAGAACATAAGTGATTAATTATTCTTGTGTGCTTGCCCCATGCTCCAGTGTCTATTCTTTCAGTGAACTTCCTACAAGGTTTTGAAACATAATAGGTAGCTCAAAGCTAAGGCAGTCATCATTAAAGGAATTCTGCTTTCCTAACTTCTAAGTGAAGTGATGTCATGAGTATCATATATCTAAATTTGAGCTATCATCTCTTCTGTTTTAAGCAGATAAATAATTGATAAGCAAATTAAAATTTACTTTAGGAACATGAAAATTTAATGAACTCAGCAACATTCCTTGAAGTCTACTTAACATGTTCTTCTAGGGAATTTTTAGTTATTTCTCACTTCCTCTATTTTTTGATAACTTGCATTAATGAATTTTTATTTCCAAGTTAACATAAAACACATTTAATGTTAATGCTAAATAGTTATAAAACTAGAAGGCAGTTTGGATGAGGAGTAGAATATAGTATTACATATTGTTTTCTAAGATATAGTCAATAGGTTTTCCAAAATCTCTCATTTGTCTGGGACTAAGAGAGCACCTGGAGAGGTGACTTCAGTTTTAGCATTGCACAAGTTTCTTAGAAATAGGGATATTAAATATCCAGAGGCAAGGAATTTTGTGATGAGGGGAAAATCGAGAGATACAATATTGTCTGCTTTTCAAAATTTACAAAAATATTGTTTGTTTTTCAAAATTCACACTCAACTTTTGAGATAATAGAGGCTTGATATTCTACTTAGCAACAAACTGAAAAGCCCTTCACCATGATTAACAGCCTTTTGTAATAATGTTACTATATCCTGGCCTAGGAGCAATGAGCAGAATTGTTCTGTAAAGCCTCAGTGTTCTTCAGAAGAGACCTGCTTTCTCTTCATCGTCTTTCTTCCTTGTTAGGTGATTCATGTTAAAACAGCTATTTCATGAGAGAAATAATCCTACCTTTGTTTTTAGTCCACTTCGTACAGGAATTTTTCTGTAACCTAAAAAGAAAGGTTTGTCATTATCAGGATTCTGGATTCTGAAGTTCTTTATCCATTCTCTTTCTCATCCCAAAACTCTTTAGGCCTGTACATGAAGACATCCGCATCTTCACCTTCTTTTGGGAGGTTACACCTATTAAATACTATACATGTAACTAGACCAGCTTTTTGTGGATATATTAGTTGTTTAAGATAAAGAAATTTAGTGTGTGTTTTCTTTTTGTCCTAACAATACTTGTTTCTGGGTGGGGAGGTTGCTCAGTGGTTAGAGTCTGGCTGTGTGAGCTGCATTTTGGATCTTGAGAACTCCTACAATGCCAGATGGGGATAGCATTAGCTTATATTTCTAGTATCAGACTCTAGGGACAGGGCATTCTCTGAGAAATCTGGCTAGGGTGGGCTCTTGAGTTTGACTAGGTAAAACGTCTTTGAGTATGGTGGAAAACCATTACTAGATAATTCTTGACATCTACCTCAGCTTCTGCATGCACCCACACCCATGCTTGCCCGCATACATACAGATATGCACACAGCTATAAACATCAATTTTGCATATATACATATGAAAATAGGAAAAGAATTATTTGTAAAGTTGCGGGCTTGCTTGGTCCTTTGGTGAGAGGTTATCTTTCTACATCTCTAGTATTGTTGATGTGGTAAAGCTTACAGACTGTATAAATATTTACAAGTTACCAAATAGAAATAATTCAGTGTCTTTAGGATATAAATGTGAATAAAAATTTGGTACATGAATTTTTGGTAAGCAAAACTGGAGAGAATGAATAAATATTATGGGTAAATGTAGGTAGTGATTGTGAACTGACTTATACAGATATCTTCCAACAATTTTGTATGCAATCAAAGTAAAGAACATCTTCATTTGACACTGTAACTTTTACTGAAATCAAGAAACAGGGTTTTAATTCCTTCAAGCACCATGTCAGTGCATATGAGTGGTGAAATTACAAAAATCTTTTTTAGACTCCTAAGTCACAGGCTAAGACTTACCCCAATCTGAGAACAGTGACCATATTCCAAGCAGCGAAATATGAGTGCTCAACAACATACGGGGTGGACTCCTAGATTCATAGAGAGCTTGTTGTGTTTCTCTCACAATCTCTTGCCTCTAAGATGCAATTTTTATTGAAATTGCATTGACTATTAGATTGCTTTTGATAGGATGGCCATTTTTGCTATATTAATCTTACTACTCCATGAGCATCAAAGATCTTTCCAGCTTCTCATATCTTCTTCAATTTCTTTCCTCAAAGATTTGAAGTTCTAGTCAAACAGGTCTCTCATTTAGTTGCTTAGAGTTATGCCAAGATGTATTATATTATTTGAGGCTATTGTGAAGTATGTTGTTTGCATAATCTATTTCTCATTCCATTTATCATTTGTTTCTAGGAAGGCTACTGATTTTTCTTTTTGAGTTAATTTTGTATCCAGTCACTTTGATGGAGATGTTTATCAGGAAGTTCTTCCTGATAGCATCTTTGAGGTATACCATTGTATCATTTGCAAATACTTTGACTTCTTCCTTTCAAATTTGTATCTCCGTGGTCTTCTTTAGTTGTCTTATTGCTCTAGGTAGAACTTCAAGCACTCTACTGAATAGATATGGAAAGAGTGAATAGCCTTGTCTCGTCCCTGATTTTAGTGGCATTATTTTATGTTTCTCTCTATTTATTTTGGTATTGCCTAGAGTCATGCTGCATATCATCTTTGTTGTGTATAGGTGTTTATGGTATCTCTGATATCGACAAGACTTTTTATCATGAAGAGGAGTTGGATTTTGTCAATGGCATTTTCAGCATCTAAGGAGATAATCATGTGTTTTTGTTGTTTTCACTCTGTTTATATGATGTATTATGTTGTATGTTGAACCATCCTTGCATATCCGGCATGAAGCTCACTTTATCATGGTGGATGATGTTTTTGACGTATTCTTGGATTTGGTTTCTGACTGTTTTAGTACTTTGTATCAATGTTCATGATAGAGATTGGCCTGAAATTCTCTTCCTTGGTTGAATCTTTGTGTGGTTTAGGGAGCTGCATGACTATGACCTCAAAAAATAATTTTGTCAGTATTCCCTCTGTTCTTATTTTGTATAATAATTTGAGGAATATAGGTAATAGATCTTCTTTGACGGTCTGGTAGAATTTTATATGAAAACTTCTGGATTTCTTTTGGTTGGGAGAATTTTAATGACTGCTTCTACTTCCTTAGGGATTATAGGTGTATTTAGATTGTTTACCTGATTTTGATTTAGCTTTTGCATGCTGTTTCTATCAATGAAATCATCAATTTCATTTAGATTTTCCAGCTTTGTGAAGTACAAGCTTTTGAAGTAAGACCTAATGATTGGATTTCCTCATTGACTATTTTTGTTTCCCTTTTCATTCCTGATATTGTTTATTTGGATATTCTCTCTGCCTGTCAGTTACTTTGGCTAAGGGTTTGTCTATCTTCATGATTTTCTCAAAGAAACAATTCTTTGTTTCACTAATTTTTTTTGTACTGCTCTTTTTGTTTTTATTTTATTAAGTTCAGCCCTGAGTTTGATTGTTTCCAGATGTCTACTCATTTTATGTGTGTTGCTTCTTTTTGTTCTAGAGCTTTCATGTGTACTTTTAAATAGTCAGTATGAGAACTCTCTAATGTATTTATGAGGGCATTTAGTGCTATGAATGTTCCTCTTAGTACTGCTTTCATCGCATCCTATAAGTTTCTGTATATTGTGTATTTTCATTGAATTCTATGAAGTCTTTCATTTCTTTCTTCATTTCTTCCATGACCCAGAAGGCATTGGAAGAGTTTTGTTCCATGAATGGGTAGGCTTTCTATTATTTCTGTCATTAAAGTCCAGCTTTAATCCAGAGTGGTCTGATAAGATACAGGGTATCATTTCATTTTTCTTGTATTTACTGAGATTTGCTTTGTGACCTAGTATATTGTCAGTTTAGCAGAAGGTTTTATGAGGTGCTGAGAAGAAGTTATATTATTTTCTGTTTGGGTAAAATTATCTGTAGATACCTCTTAGGTCCATTTGAATTACGATAACTCTTAGTTTCCTTATCTCTATTTTTATTATTTCTATGCAAAAGGTAAATGTTTATATAACCTGCCCATTAGTGAGAGTGTGGTGTTGTAGTCTCTCATTATTAGTGTGTGGGGTTCAGTATGCAATTTATGCTTTATTAGTGCTTCTTTTACATATGTAGATGCCCTTGAATTTGGGGGCATAGATATTCAGGATTAAGACATTATCCTGGTGGAGTTTTTCTTTGATATGTATAAAGTGTCCTTCTCCATCTTTTTTGATTAATTGTGATTAGAAGTTTATTTTATTACGTATTAGAAAGGCTACTCCAGCTTACTTCTTGCATTCTTTTGTTTGGAAAATCTTTGTCCAACCCTTGATGTTGAGGCAAAGTTTTGTATGCAGCAGAATGACAGATCCTGTTTTTACCTCCATCCTGATAGTCTGTGTCTTTTTATAGGGGAATTGCGTCCATTGATGTGTAGAGATACTAAAGACCAATGAGTGTCAATTACAATTATTTTGATGTTGGTGCTGGTATTGTGTGTGTGTCCCCCTTCTTTTTTGTTTTGCTGGTGTGAAATTATGTATTTCCTGCTTCCTTGGGTGTAGTTAACTTCCTTGGATTGGCAGTTTTCCTTCTTGTATTTTCTATAGGACTGGATTTATTGATAAATATAGTTTAAATTTGGTGTGTAATGGAATATTTTGTATTCTCCATCTACAGTGATTGAATGTTTTGCTGGGTATAATAGTCTAGACTGGCATCTCTAGTCTCTGAGAGATTTGAAGATATGTGCCCAGGATCTCTGGGTTTTAGAGAAGGTGGGAGTAATTCTAATAGGTCTAACTTTATGTGATAATTGGCCTTTTTCCCTCGCAGCTTTTAATATTCTTTATTTGTTCTGTGTGCTTTGTGGAAGGAAGGAAGGAAATGTGTTATGCTGCAGAGATGCTTTCTACTTGTTTCCAGAAGAAAAGAGAGAAGTATTTGTAGGACTATGAAAGGCAGCCTGATTCTGGTTGAGCTAAAGCTTGAAACCCCAGTGACCCTGCAAGGGATAACCCTGCAAGGGATGGTAGGCATTTTGCCATGTTCCTGGACACCAGGCTCCTGGTACAAGGCCACAGCTCTCATCCCAAGTCCCTCCACAGGTAGAGGATATGATCACAAGTCACGTAGCCTCAAGACAGATCTCCATTTTAATGAGGTACCTATTAGCTCCCCAGACATTCCTCCCTGCAAAAAGTATTTAACCTCAGGCCTGCCCTGAGAGAGTGGGGTATGGTTTTACTCATCACCACTCTCTGCCATGACAAAAAAATGCCTTAAAACCATGGACTGTCTCTTGGGCTCAGCAGTGGGGGAGCAATGGAACAGGCCTTTGCCTAAAGAGTCTCATCTAATCTCCTGCAGAAGACCTCTCAGCGCTCCCAGCCACAGTCTCTACCAAACCAAGCTGACCAAGAACAAGGCAAGGGACACACACAGCCCTGGGACACAGCCGGAGTTCTCTCCTCTTTTACCCTTCGGCCCTGAGCTAGACACAGCCTGTGAGTCTCTACTCTGTTCTCAGCTCTTTTGAGGCATTCAGCAGCGCCTGAGTGTCCAGCACCTTGAGAAACTGATGGCCTTGGCCTCCAAGCAAGCTTGGGGACCCCCAGCCAGATCCAGCAGTCCCCCTGACCTCAGACTGGGCTATTCCACCCTCAAGTGGTGTCTAGTGGCTTCACATACTCCAACACCCACCAGGCATCGGCATGGGGTAAGCACAGTCAAAACTCCTAAGACCTACCTTCCCCAGTGACCTGAGTCCTGTGGAGGAGTGGACACAGGACACCCCATAACCCCACAAATATGAATTCTACCCAAATTGATAAAAATCAGATTTGACGGGGAGGCCCATAAAAGATCTTGGCTACAAACAGAAAGAAGAAATCAAGACTAACAAAAAAATATAACATGAATTATTGACTAGCTTAAATGGGATAAGTGAGGTATGAGCTAGCAGACAAAAGCCAAACTATTGTTCTATGTATTTATTCATATATAAGAAGTTTCAAGGTTGTTATTTCAGGGAACTTGGGTATGGGTATAAAAGCCCATGGTTACAGTTCAGTACAGGGTCTCCCCTCTGGATTTTGTGGCTGGTATGGCCTCTAGAGTCTTGGGTGCTAACTTGGGTGCCTCAGTGATCTCTAGTACCAGTATGTCCTGGGATTACTGATGCCAGAGTGGTTTGGTTGTCCTTGATATTGTCAGGTCTCTGGGAATGCAGGCAGAGTTGTAGGCAGGAAAATGAAGTGCAAGGTGCACATTGCAGGTGACTGTTGTTGGGTGTGTTTTAAGAAGACTTGACAGGGAAGGGCTTGGGATGGGGTCTTAGTTGCTTTTCCCTGGTGCTGGTAGGGCTCTGGGAATGCAGTCAGAGTTATAGGTTGTAAAGTAGAGCACAGAGGACAGTGTAGAATGCACTGCTGTTGTGTGCCTTAAGAGGACTTGGCAGGCAGGGTGTTCCTAGAAGTAGGGGGACAGTGGGGGGATCTCACCTTGTTGTTCCTAGTGCCAGAAGGTCCCTGTGTATACAAGCAGAGCATAGGCCAGAAAATCAAGTGCAGGGACAGGATCTTTTCTTTGTTCTTAGAACTGTAATTTCTATTTTGAGCCTATGCTTCCTGCTCTACAGAAACAAAGTTAATCATTTGAGTGATTTTTAATTAAGTCCATTCCAGAACTTCTTCTTCCCTCCATTTCCCAATATGGAGGTGAGTTCATACATGGCATACCTGAAATGGTGGTATACAGTAGGTAATGACCAAATGCTCAAGCATTATTTGTATATTTTGCTTCCTGTTATACTAAAGTATAGCTTGTCTAGGTTTCTAGCATATGACTTAGCAGTTGCAAAGATCATGCCAAAATCAATAAGATTAGATGCAGCTCCTCCTAATGTACCTGTGAGAAAGTAAAGTTGTCTTGTTTTTCCTTTTATAGAATATAAATTAGCTCAGAAGCTGTCTATAACTCCCAATATTCACAAAGATGCCAAGGACCTGTGACACCATCTCATGGACATCTTAGGTTACCATAGTCTGGCTATGAATGACATGGCTGCCACTTTTGACCATCCAAACATGTACATTACAAAGAGTGTGCAAATGTTCAGTGTTCTGGATCTCCCCAAGCTACTCCTCTATCACATGTAATTGTTATATTCTATGTCAAAATTATCACACCCTGCTTTAATATAGACAAGTTTAATGTTTCATTTCAAAAGAGAACAGGATCTGGTTAGCAAGTTAAGGTTTCTATTCTACCCAAAATCAAAAGTGGCTGCTAAATACAAAAATGTCTTCTTCTTCTTCTTCTTCTTCTTCTTCTTCTTCTTCTTCTTCTTCTTCTTCTTCTTCTTCTTCTTCTTCTTCTTCTTCTTCTTCTTCTTCTTCTTCTTCTTCTTCTTCTTCTTCTTCTTCTTCTCCTCCTCCTCCTCCTCCTCCTCCTCCTTCTTCTTCTTCTAGTAGTAGCTCTACTACTGCTACTACTGCAATTACTACAATTACAATTTTAATTTAATTTTTCTCTATATTTCAGAGGATGTGCCTACTAGGAAGGGAGGCAGAAGTACAACTTAGTTCACATAAGGTGATAACTTACATGCAGAAAACTACATTGCTGCTTCATGTATGAGTCACTCCATGCATTTCCTGCTCTGATCAATACACTCTAATAAACATTTCATGTTTAGATCCTGCTCTAAGGAATGTTACTGTGCACATCCGTGCCCTGAAGACCTTGGTGAGCAGCACTTCCCTCTCTCCATAGAAAACAACCAAAGCATCTGACACAGATAAATGTGTAGAGCAGGTCTTATTTTTATATTACTCCTTTGTGTTATTCCTCTCTATCACTCTCTAACAAAGAATCTCCTTCTCTGACAAAGAATTAGATTGAATTTATACTTGCTCCATAAAGGGAAAGCTAATGTTCATATTGTTTCTTTTCAGTAGATAATGAAATCTAAATATAGGTGTAATTTGCATTCCAAGGTAATATATATATGTATGTATATATATATTTAATCAAAGAACCTTAGGCTGTAGGGAATAGAGAGGTACATAGCACCTAAACTCCATTTCAGCTGCCATCATGACACTTACTGACTTCATTTTTGGAGTTACTTAAAACTAGCTTTCTTCACTAGG
>NW_022196898.1:20338879-20351617 GCF_008632895.1 Mastomys coucha
TACCCCATATATTACTGTATAAATGTTATGAACAAATTTTGATTGTTGATTTGTGATTCACATTCTCCTCCTGTCTTCACAATTCCTAAATTTTACAACTTCTCTAGGAAGTCATGATTTCTCATGGCTTTTTACTTTTCTAGACAGCTCCAGGTTGATTCTAAGGGAAACTACTTACATCTTTCAAATCATATTAATAGTTTCAAAAATTTACTCTGCATGCTCAAAGTCCTTTGAAAACATACATGCTGATTCTCTGGGTCCCTGCCTAGCCAGAGAAGAGGAATTTTAATGAACTATAGGTCATGCCAATGCTGCTGCTCCTTGGCCAGACTTTGCTGTTGTGGTTTCACATTGTAGGCACTCTTGGCTGCTAAAGTAGAGTATTCATTTGGGAGTGGGGGAGATAGTCGTGTCAATTCTGATGTAGATCATGGGTCAGGGAATCTCAAAGAAATTCTGTGCTTCATTTGCTACCAGTCTCCCATGTCTTAACCACTTGGCCTGAATATTAAAGTAATATTGTACTAGTCCTAGGAAAAGAAACAACTTGAGCTTACTGTCAAAAAATTACAATTTGATAAAGATTGATTTTGTCCTCAGTTTTTAGACCTGTCCAGCATTTAGTCTTTGTTGTAAGTTCCCAAGTCAGCCACTGTAGTGTTAAAACAGACTCTGACCAAGTATAGTAAAGTGGATTTGCCCATGGTCCAGTAAACCTCTATTTCCTACAAGAAGAAGCACATAGTTGTGAACCAGAGCTGGAATCCACCCATCCTGTTGTATAATTACCCATAGAATATGCATATTTTATTCAAAAAAGAATCTGTTTATTGCACAATTACTATGCTATAGTTAAACAAATGACTATTATGGATATAATTATGTTCGTTATAACCTTAGGTTTTCACATTATTTTAGTTTTTCAAAGGTAGATTCCATGTGAAATGACTTCATATTTATAAGGACTTGTAAATAAAAACAATATGACTCAGAAATGCTAAATTTTTTTAATATCACATCTTTGGAAAACAGAAGATAGCCTTAGGGCTCCATGGTCAGCAGTCATAGTGTTAGACTCCCTAAGGAGGAAAGTTGGATCCAGCACTGCCAGCAGGACTGTCATATCAACTCCATGAAGAGGTAGGAGCCAGTAATTCTAGATTAGTGTGAAAATCATGTAAACCATTTGATCTCTGATTCCCTGTAAACTAAAGATCAATGGAGTCAGGTAAACCTTTCTTACCCAAACCTTAAGTTTTTTGAGTTTTAGAGATAGCTTTGTTCTTGGATTTTATTAATGACCCTGTGGCACATTATGAATTCATTCATTTGAGGAAACACAGTTGGAGTCACCAATAATAAAACATGTCTTTTGGGACTCTCAAGGAAAAACTTCACAGGCAGAAAGTTGTAGTAGCTTAATAAATGATGATCTTTTGAAGATAACTCATTTAAATATTCTGTAGGATTTCTGAAAGTTTTCTTTGGTGGAGGGGGGTAGCCCTGATGTTAAGGTCTTTTTTTTTTTTTTTTAATTTTGTTTTTTAATCTGATGGTAAAGAAAGCCATGGGCCAATTGTTGGGGGTAGGGGTGGAATAGGTGGGACTTTCATGTCCCTGGAGGAAAAGAGACAAATCAAGAAAAGTGAGAGGTTTGTCATATTTTGGAGAGAGAAGACCCCAGTTGCCATGTGAGGAGTAGCCACAGGTCTCAGCTCCCAAGGAGCTGAGAAAGGCAGGTGGTCAGGAATATTTGCCAGGGACTAGATGTATCTCAGCAACTAAAGTTTAGGGCAGTGGGAGGTGAAGAGATAAAAATATTGTTAAAGGCAAGCTTTTCCAGGCAGGAGATAGTAGTACTCAGCAATTGTGCCAAGACATTTAAAAGGAACAACGTGTGTGTGTGTGTGTGTGTGTGTGTGTGTGTGTGTGTTATCCATGGATTCAAGGGAAACTGGGTTGGGGCTGGTTAGCATAGCCCATTCTCAGAATTAAGGTGGGGTAGAGAAAAGCTACATGCAACAGGTTTTAATTTGTATGTATGTCGTATGTATGTGTCTGTGTGCAGGTCATGCATGTGTGAGTGGAGGTATGTATGACCCACAGTAAATGTGTTGAGGTCAGAGAACAACCTCTGGTGTCAGCTCCTCTATCTTATTTGAAATAGGTCCTCTTGTTCACCCCTCGGTACACCAGGCTATCAAGATGGGAATCTTCTAGAGAGTCTCCTGTATCTGCTGGGATTACAGATATGTGCTAATGTATCCAGTTCTATGTGGGCTTTGTCATTCCAAACTCTGATCCATATTTCTATGTGGCTAGTACCTTATTCACTGAGCCATCTCCTTAGCTCTTAAACTGTTTCAGTTTATATAAATTATAATATAGTTCTCTCTCTCTCTATATATATATGTATATATATACATATATATACATATATATATACACACATATATATACATATATACATATAAATTCAAACTAAAAGCTATTTATTATAAGGGACATACATTCTGCATGATACACAATTAAAGAATTATTTTTAATTGGAAGAATAATAGAATTTTAAGAATAGCTATTTACTATATAAATTTTGTTGAATGAGTAGACATGGGACACCAAAATATTATACAAAGCTTAAATTTCTTTTAATATGATAAATTACTTATGATATACCTGAAATTTACTATGAGTAACTTTCATATATTTAAAATATAGACTCTTATTTTCTATGCTTACTATTACACTCATCAAACTACATGCAATTTTATGAGATGAAACTATTAGACAGCTAAAACAACATTTTCATCTGGTACATTGTAATGGCTTTAAAATCTTCTTTCTCTAGGAGAAATCTTCATTCTCCTAGGAGAAAAATACCTTCCACACAAATTTTCCTGTGTATATTTTAGGTCATTCTGAGTGACACTATTTTTAGAAGTACATATCTGAGGCTTCCCACTGAACAAGGTGTGGCCTATTAAAATTGTTGTGGCATCCTAAATGGTCCTAAATGTATATAACTACAGCAAATCACTGCTCTTCTTTCTCTGATGTGTTGAAGCTTTTAGTGACAATCTAAGAGCAATGATGGTGGCCTGCAGGACCCAGAGCGGGAATCACTGCAGTGGTACAGCCCCTGCAGTAACAGCTAAGATCAGGAAACAGAGATGGAGAGACTCTCTTCTTGTTTGAGGTTCTTGATGCTCCCATTAATTTATATTTTCTGATTATTATAAAAGTCTCAGAAAAATAATAAAACCTCCATTCCTATTTTAAGAAAGGTGAAGGCATAGTACTGATAAACTAGGAGTTGAGAATCTTTAACAGGATCTACGGGAAGTGCAAGCATTACAGAGAAGTGACCAGTTTAAGATGTTGTCAGTGACTCTGATATTCCTTTCTTAATGTCCCTCAGTCCAAAAAGTCTGGAGTAATGACTACAATAATAATTGCTAGCTCTTATGCACTTTTCTTGCTTTTATTCTAATATCCTCCTCTTTCATTTTGACAAAGGCCAAACAGCTATAGCATGTCCCTGTAATGTGATTAACTAAAATCAGTTAATGTGTTTCATCAGTTACTTTTCTTATCTCTGTAACAAAATACCTAGAAAAACTGAAAGAAAGAAGAATTGATTTTAACGTATGATGTAAGAGATGATACTCGCCACTATGTTAGGGAAGGCACCATGGGAGTTGGGATTGGTTGATCACATTGTTCAAGGTCCATACACAGGAAGAAGTACTGGCAGAAGTACTGGTTAATGTTGCCTCATTTCCATTTTTGTTCATTCCAGGACTCAAGACTAAGGGACAACTCCACCTATACCCAGGGTGAGCTTCTTCTTCTTACCCAAAACTCTCTGAAATGTCCTTTGAGATAATAAGATACATTTCCAAGGTGACTACAGATTCAGTAGAGTTGACAATGAAGAGTATCATAATACTTTGGAACCTCCCATAAGTACTAAGTAATGTAAACAGAGGAATAATTAATTGCCTGCCATTTCTTTTGAGACATGCACTTGGTCATAGATCTTGAAGGCTAGGTTGTATAGAAAGAAAGTAGCATTGCACCATTTTCATCTGTGAGCATGCCTTGAAAACCATTTCTGCCTGTATTCTGCTGTCTCTCTGTTTGTATTTGGATCTGCATTTTGAGAGAAGCTAGAACAAAACTGAACTGTTTTATATATATATATATATATATATATATATATATATATATATTAAGAGGCAGTGCAATTAGAGGAAGAGTCAAGTGATATAACCTAGAAAGAAAGAGTTTGTAAAACACAGAATCATACTATAAAAGGGTGACAGTTAGGGATACGTGGCTTTCCTTTTTAACGCTTCCTAGGTGGAGTGTGAAGCAAGTGTACTAAGGGAAATAGAAGTTATATGTTTGTGATAATGCAGAAACAGGACTGCTTATATAAATAGACACTAGAGCAGTAAGAGCTGACATCAAAATGCTTATTCTGGTTTGTGTGAAAGAATTATAATTTGTTCAGTTTGCTTATCTAACTCTTTTGGTCCCAACGAACAATGGCAGGGGTTGGTACAGCTTCTCCTCTGCTCTGTCCATGTGTACAGATCTCCTAGCAAACTAGAGAAGGCAAACATGCAAATACTTAAAGTATTAGTACTTCTAACTCCTTTTTCACAACAATGTTATTGCAGATACTAAAACATTAAATCAATATCCAAATTTAAGTAAATTCAACTACTAGTATTTCGTCCTTTGTTAAGAATGGAATAAAAACAATGAAGAGGAAGATGATAGGCCCCAGATGCTTGTGAAGACGAGAAGCAACTGTACAGTTGAGTATTGAAACTTGAAAAATTATTTTAGAGTCATTAGTTTTGATCACATATGTACTTTGTAAGAAATTTGGATGTTTGTCGACAATTATGTGGATAGTTATTATTGGAATTGCTTGAAAGGTAATTATAGAACAAGGAATTAATTTATTTGCTTTGGGAATAATTGCATGAATAAAACCTTTTAAATTTTAATGAAGTTATTATTTCAAGCAGTATCCACAATATTAACATCAGGAGGGCCAGACCTATGAGACCTGTGCTCTATGATGTGTTTGAAGGCCTGATTATGCCTTATGTTTGTTCCTCAGATCGCTTCACTGATTTTATTTCCATTAAAATATGAATATCTAATTAATGGGACTTGCTTCATGTTGCATCCAGAGTAGTATTAAAATGTATTTCATAATAATATTTAAAAAATGTTTTCCCCAAATCTTAGTGAGAAAACTATTTTAAAAATTAAGAATATAGCTATAGAGACTATAATGAAGCCTGAAAAATATCCAACTATATACTTTGTTTCAGAGAAGAATATTTACTTGAATATAACAGATACTCTGAGTAAATACATGAAAACTAAAAAATTAAAAAAAATAAAAAAATAAAAAAATAAAAGCTTTATTTTTATCAGCGACTTTAGAATAGTGGAGGAACACACATGGTTTTGTTTTAATGGATTTCTCTCTCATCCATCTGCCTCCTTCCGACTCTTCCCTTGGGCATCACAAAGGTATAATGCCCCTAAATCATCCTTAAATGTAGAGCTAAAAGTTTAGCTGAGAGGCAGTATGCTTGTGCTAATGTGCTGCCTATGTTTAGAGTGCTTACCTACATTACTTGAAGGCTATAAAAGCTCTGTGGTTCAGTCTCCCAAATTACTTCACTGTTAGGGCAAAAGGGAACAAAACAGACCAGGCTGTTTACAGGATCATTTGCATCACTATTATATACAATGTGTAATAGGGAATGGTACAATTTTGACTACAAATAAGAAAAAAATTGGTTGGATAAAACTTCTAGAAATCCATGCTCAGGGAGCTTCTGCATGCTCAGCCCGGCAGCTCCTTCTTGCCTCCCTGTCTCTGGCAGAGTGGAGAGTTGTCTGAAAAGAAAGTATTCACTTTAACTGGGTGTTAAGATCGCAAGTCGGGAAGGATTAGCATCTCCTGTACAACACTGTAATGTGAGGTAACACTTTCTGATATAAAGGGGTAAGAGGAAATCTCCCACCCACTTTTCCAAAGAAGCAGAATGAAATTTCAAATTTTACCAGTTGATATTGTATTGAAAACACCCAGTAGCAGGTAGGAAAAAAGGGGCTGCCAGTTTCTATTCCAATGGAGAACAAATTGTGACTCCAGAAGCCATGTGACAATTTATCCACACAGGCTCTCTGCTCTGCCTTTCTACTTTTAAAAGAAACTGTAGCGAGGATTAAATTTAGGGTCTTGAGTACCTAGGGCAAGCACACTATCATGCTAGCACTGGGTTGCATCCCTAACCTTTTCACCTTTTATTTTGAGATAAAAATTCTTAGAAATTTGTGCATAATGACTTTGAGCTCATTCTATGGCCCAGAGATGTCTCCAACTTGTGATCTTTGGGCATCACTGTCCCAGGTAACTAGGATTGCAGGTCTGCGCTGCCAAGCTGGCTCATTTAGCTGTCTCAGCAAACAAGTTACTGGTTAATAATGTCTGAAGACACTTTAAACAAGATGTTTATATTGCTATAACTTTTTGATGGTATACATAATTATGAGCTATGATTTAAAATACCTTACTTTGGTATCATGCTATAGGTTTCAATCTTTGTTTTTTAAGTACATTTAGATATATATGCATATGCGGATGACTTTGCTTGAGTCTACTTTCATATAAAATGTTTATGAAAGTGTCAAGAATCAAGAACCTGATTAAATTATTATACACAATTTGTACAAAATAAATGTATTTTGACCAGTAAGTTTCACTCTCCAGAATTAACTCTTTCCTGTAACTCATCTCTGTTAGAGATGACTAACTCACGTATTCACCTGTCTGTCTCTTTCCTGTTTTCCTATTTTGACTGTATCAATTTTTTGGTTCAATGTATTTTCAAAGGCCTATGTAAAAGTAGTTGAAACACTGAAGAACATAATAATA
Organism: Mastomys coucha; assembly: GCF_008632895.1. Taxonomy (NCBI): domain Eukaryota; kingdom Metazoa; phylum Chordata; class Mammalia; order Rodentia; family Muridae; genus Mastomys; species Mastomys coucha. Next base: position 20,345,856 of record NW_022196898.1, read on the forward strand.
TTATTTTCTCCCCCTTTATTTTTCTTTTCCTTTTTTTAGATTCCAATTTTTTTTTGTCCCATAATTTTTTCAAATACTATGTTTGCCTAATGCTTACTACTCTCTACAAGTACTGTTTTCTCTGTTTTATTTGTATTTTTGTATTTTCACAATGATATAATGTAGATACCATTACAATTCCTATTTTATGGAGAGGGGACTGTACACCAGAGGTTGAGCCATTGGGAGCAGCTCTTATGGCTACCAGGCATAGCATGAATCCAGGGATGCAAGCTGAGGGAATCCAGCAGCCTGGTGTTCTATACAGAGCTAACCTCTTACTAGTCTTTTTTTTAAATTTATTCTTTACACTCCCTTTTCCAGCCCCCCCCAATCTACCCTCTGACTGCACTACATCCCATACCTCCTCCCCAACCCCTGTCTCCACATGGATGCTCCCAACCCCACCCCACCCCCCACTCCACCTGACCTCTAAACTCCCTGGAGCCTCCAGACACTTGAGGGTTAGATGCATCATCTCTGAATGAACACAAACCCAGCAGTCCTCTACTGTATGTGGGATGGGGGCCTCATATCAGCTGGTGAATGACTGCCCTCTGAAAATCCCAAAACAAGCAGCTGAAAGAGTTAGATGAAGATATTTGCACCCAACCAATGGACAGAAGCAGTTGACTCCTGTTGTTCAATTAGGGAAGGCTGAAAGAAGCTGAGGAGAAGGGCAATCCTGTAGGAGGACCAGCAGTCTCAATTAATCTGGACCCCAGAGATCTCTCAAACACCTCTTACTATTAGTTGTCAAGAAACTCAGTCTTATGTAAATTTCCCATCATTTATTTCTCATTCAGAAAGGTTTGTTTCCTGGAGTTTATTTTTATTTTATTATTTTGATCAGCTTACTAGAAGAGAAAACAAAAAACACACAGGACTATCTGCAATGTCTCTACGTTGCTTTGGCAAGTGAGATAAAAACTGCCATTTGTTCTGCAGGGATTACCAGCTGATCAGAACACAAGTGATCTTCAAGAAATGGAAGGAACTTGGCTTTAGATTAAGAGAACCAAATTTAGAAAACTTCTTAAATGGACTACCAAGCTTTTTGAAGTACAATGGAATCTTCGCTTAGTACTTGAATATTCTTGGTAACTTAAGGTTTCAATTTCACTGGAGTGATGGTTTTGTAAGTAATTATTTTTCATTGTCTTATGGTTTTAATTTCCTATACACTTTGAGAACCCTGGCTGTGACACAGCTGCCTATCTGACTAATTATTTCCATGAGTTCTTCATTTCAGACCTGTCTTCCCTTCTCTCTTCCCTTCCCTGCTGAGTTTCAGCTTGCTTTGCCCACAGGAAAAGCAAGAAGGCCCACCTGCCCTAGCACATCCCTAACCTGAGGACTCCATCCTTGCTTGTCTGTAGGAGGTCCACCTCAGGCATCTACAGACAGACTTAACTGTCAAAACTCAGGAACTGAGTGCTTTGTTCTCAACTGCCAGCAAATTTACTGCAGAAAACTTTAAAAGAAAATTCTTCCATTAAAACTTTATGTTAAAAAATAAAGGACAGATGTGGCTTTGTGATGCAGGAATCTCCCAAGGTGTACTTCCCATAATTTTACTTGATGTACTTTCTCAGGACTAATAACTTGCAGATGAGTTGAACCTCTGGGTAAATACTGTGGTGGTTACTTAAAGGAAAAAGTAATCCTATTAGATATGAATGCCCATAATTATTTCATATTAAAACTTTATAATTAAATATTCCTCTCTTCTTTCTGATATATTACAAGTATTTCTTTTGTTTATTTCTACATATCCAAACTCTGTGGAGCTTCTAGTAATTTGAGCTAAAGGGTAAATGTATGATGTAACTGCAGGCATACTAGGGGCCGTGGTGCTATTAATCTTTAAGATAATTCATTAAATAAAGATAATATAATTGGAGTTGCTGGGGCTTTGGATAGAAAGAAGGAGCCTGAAAAACATACTTGATTGGCTGGAAACACTGGCACCCTGTTAGCCCAAGTACACGGTATGGGTGGGAGAACACCCACCAAGAACAGCAACTGCAGTGTGATGACCATGGAAGATGCTTTGGTTACTAACAAAATGAATGCAGAGGTTATCATCTGGTAAAATTATAAAGTTACCAGAATGTCAGGTCCCGTGTAATTAAAAAAAAAAGTACTTCATTGTTAACTTAAAATTCTAACAATTTTGTAGCTCTTTGTATTGAAGGTCAATTGTTAACCATTAAAATATTTATTTTATATTGACTTAGAATTGTTTATAATTGATTTTTAGATTCTCTTCTTTGACTATTTTAGGTTGTATTCTGGAAAGAAAGTTGAGAAGTTCATACTATTTCATGGTAATACCAGGTAATACTAGGAATCTTTACATATATGTGTATATATATGTATATATGTGTATATATAGACATATATACATATATTCACACACATAAAAACACATATACATAAACACACACACACATTGGATGACAAGCTACTTCTCTTTTCTACTCTACTATCTTCTCCCTACTTCTATTCTTTCTTCTTTATATATTTTTTTCTTCTGAGTTTTCAAAAATTTGCTGTTTAATTTTCTTTTGATTTCTATTATTTTTATTGGTGCTAGGAATTCTGGGAAATTTTCTTTTAAATTATTCAGACTTTCTAAATTAAAAGAGTGTTAGGACTTCAAAAACATTTCATTTGTATGTCAACATTGAAAATATAAAAGGACATTTATTCAAGACTTCTATGATTTTTTTGTAATGACTTAAAAAATCCAATGAAATTCTGTATATTTTTCTTAGATTTCTCACAATATTTTCATTAGTTTTGTCATCAGTGTTGGTAAAGTGGTATACTCTGTTTTCCCTCTCAACACACACAGATACTCATTTCTTTACATTTTATTGTATTGCATTATGTTAACAAATTGTGTCATTTTAATGAGTTTTTAAAATTTAATTTCCTAGAAGTTCTTAGCCATTAAGTAAATATGCCTTTATCTGCCCTGACTGATAACCCTGGAATGACTGAATGATGTCAGTGAGTAAAGCTACCCTTATAATTTAGCTCATGAGTATGACCAACCTCATCTTTTATCTCATGAGTAAGAACATCCTCAGCATTTATCTCATGAGTATGACCAACCTTAGCATTTAGCTCATGAGTATGACTACCCTCATCATGTAGCTCATGAGTATGATACCCTCATCATGTAGCTCATGAATATGACTACCCTCATCATGTACCTCATGAGTATGACCAGCCTCATCTTTTAGCTCATGAGTATGACCAGCCTCATCATGTAGCTCATGAGTATGACTACCCTCATCATGTAGCTCATGAATATGACTACCCTCATCATGTAGCTCATGAGTATGACCAGCCTCATCTTTTAGCTCATGAGTATGACCACCCTTAGTATTTAGCTCACTTAGTTTACAATGATGCCCTTGTTTATACTGAGATTTACCCTGAGATTACATGTTTGTGATTTCCCTTACAATAAGAATTATTATCACAAGTCAAAAACTACAATACACCCATGAAAATGATACATCAATTTATGAATGATTTCAGTAGATTTAAATATAAATCATTGTATCAATTCTATAAAAAAATTAATCTAGGTCACACTGTATATGTTTATACTATTGGTTCTCAACCATCCTAATGCTGTGACCATTCATACAGTTCCTCATGTTGTGGGGACCCCCGAACATATTTCATTGCTACTTTATAGCTGTAATTATGCTACTGTTATAAATTGGAACTTTCTGATATGGAAGACATCTGATGAGGGGGAGAAAAATAATGCCTACGAGGGTCACGTTCCAAATGTTAAGAACCGTTGGCTTACTCTATGCTGTTTCCTCAGTAAGCCACCCTTCATTCCTGGAAGAAGTTGTCATTATTATGGTGTAGTCTTGAACTTGATCAAAGATGCTGCTTTTGTTTCCTGCTGGGTAGTGCACTGATACCTTTTACAAGATTAGACTGTGCTTATGAACGTACATGTGGAGTTTTCCTATATATGAATGAATATACTTGCTTCACATTTACAACTTAGACATTAATATGTTTATACTCTGGCTGAGAATATGCTTGAGATTTGCCAGAAGTTTGTAAGAAGACATTTGAATGTAGTCCTTGTGAAAAGTGCCCTCCAGTAATCTTTTCTACTATTTCCCTAAGGAAAGTGGCTAATATAGATTGTCTACATTGCAGTCACAATGCTTTGCCTACAGAGCCATGTTTTATACAGGTTTCAAATATATAGTTTCATGCTTTCGGCTTTGCTGCTTCTCACATACCTTGTGTACCAACCAGCTTGTAAAATTACCCCGATGATAGTCCTCATAATTAGGCCATCCCCTGTCTTTCATTTTCTCTTTCTTTTTCATCCTCGAAGCTTAGTTCATTTTTCCATGAGAGGAGCTGTCCTGGGTTGTGCTTTGACACCTTATCCTGAAGATATACATCAGCAGTTATATTGCTTCCTTTTTTATTATATTTCTAGTTTCTATCTACCTGCCCTTAAGCCCTGCTCTTTGACAGTCCCTTTACTGCATTTTCATCTGTTGTTTACATTGTTTTTTGTCACAGCATTTATGTATATTTTATAATAAAAATATCAAGATCCCTTAAGGGTTTTGTTTCTGGGATAAATCAGTTTTACTTATTTGTCTTAAATGCAATATTCTTCCCTTTATGTTTTGGATGCTGCATTCTGGTCGTGTAAATTTTTATTGTTTATTTGTGCTTGTTATTTCACAGTACACCTCTCAAAAGAATTTCATATTCAGAGGGTTTATTTACCTCTAAGCCATGTTGATTTTATAAACACACCATGCTCTTCTTGTTGAGAATCAAAACTAGGTCCTCAGGCATGCTAGCTAAGTATGGTACTATTGAGCTATGTTCTCAGTCCTCATTGAACAAGTTTATTCTGGAGTGATACCATTGGGTGAAGTGTCGACAATTATCCTGTTACTTTGTCTCATATTAAGTATGAAACAAAACTCAGGATTTTGCTTTCTTGTCCTCAGAGATACCATAAGCTTGTGTGGTTTCTACCAGGCACACAGATTGTTTATTCTCAATGTCTCTGTAGTCTTGTAAATTAAATAATTAATAGCTGAAAAATTCCTATGATCAACTATCTGGGGAAAGTATACTTGGAATCTCAGTGTAATGCCTGAAGTATAGTGAGTGCTAAGTAAATGGTTTTAGTTAAGATTTATATCAATTTACTTAACTAGGGGTTTTATACTCTACTCAATTATTTTCCAATCTTTAACTCTTCTAGTCCTTAAATATGTTTGTAATAAGTAGTGATTGGATGCTTTTGTTATTATTGTACAATGTCTATGATTTTCTTTGTTCTACTTTATCTGATATTAACATGTTGTGGACTCTAGTTCTACTAAACTCTAGTTCAATCATTCTTCATTATACTCTATGTCTTCCGTGGATCATGGAGAGTCCCTCAGGACTAAACTTACTTACTCCTAGCCTGAGGGACTCTCCATGGTTAATTGGTTAATCATCATTCATCTTCTCTTTAACTTTTCACTGTTCTCAGTTTTAGAATTAACTCTATATTTGAATAAAGCCCACAGCTTGCATCTGAACTTTAAGTGGATACAAATAATAAGGTCCTTTTTGATGAATTCCTCTAAATTGCTGTGCACATCATAATATGTAGTATGTATGTAATATGCAGTATCATAGTGTAGGTTTTTTTT
>NW_022196898.1:20351636-20370509 GCF_008632895.1 Mastomys coucha
TTTTTTGGAGTGCTTAGGGCTGGAAACATAAACTCAGGCTCAAACCATCATCATATAACTCATGCTGGGGATGGGGAGACTTATTTAAGAAAACCTAAACAGATGCACAGTTTACTAATTTTTGTACCATTTTCTGATAAATATTAGACAATCAATCCATTTTCACAATGTCATCTAAGTGTGAATACATTAGCAAACCTGCCACTACCTTTCAGTCCTCTAAGCAACATTCATGACAAAATGGTATTTCTCCAGTGCTCAAGTAGTGCATCACATCTTCTACCCTCAACATGATGCAGAGAGAACCAACAGAGATGTAGATCATGTAATAAAAATGATGTGTTCATAAAGTCACTTTGATCTCTAGAGTTGAAGACAATAGCAGACATACCTTTGTGAAAATACCTTTGTGAAAACTATTACTGAAGCATAGTCTGAGAAAAGTACATATCCATATGCACAGAAACACACCCATATGGTAACTCACATCTACACACATGCACACACACACATATATGGTAACTCACATCTACACACACGCACACACACACCCAAATGGTAACTCACATCTACACACACATACACACACACCCATATGGTAACTCACATCTACACACACACACACACACACACACACACACACACACACACACACACAGACATACACACCCCTACACAGGCACTGATACTCACATACACCATATAAAACTTTTAAGTCTCATCAGCAGTGGAAATGCCTCATTGCTTTAGTTACTCTTTGTACTTGTGCATGTTTAAGTAAACTATGGTGCATCACTACCCTAGCCTCTTATGCATAGTATTTTCCCAAAGATCATTACAAAGGGATTTAATCTTTATTGCATTAAAAATCACAGTTTCAACTGGGTAGATTACCTCATTCTAAATAATTTCAGAGTAAATGTTTTGTCATGGCAGTGATTGACACACAGCAGTCGTTTAAAAATAGCTTACAGTCAGCTCATGATTCCTAATATGCCAGTTCTGATTATTTGCACTCTTAAAATGGTTTTCAAACAGAATATGATTTAAAGCACTGAAAAGGAATATTCCACTCAGCACATTTATGCTGCAAAAGCATCTCCAAAGAAATTTATAAATGTTTCAATCTTTTCTTTTCTAACGTTGTTATAAATGACTAAATGACAAGTGCAAATTTTCCTCCCTGTTCTCTGGGAAGTACTGATCAAACAAGATTTGACTGGCATTTCTTTTAAGGAAGAACAAAGGATACTGGCAACCCAAATAATCTAAAGCCCTGACTCATTACTGTCACCATGATTGCCTAAGCTTTAAAAAAGAAACGGGCCATTAATGGTGCAAAGTAAATAATTGTGTAGGCTCCAAGATGACTAGTTAGCAGCATGGCAGAATTATCTTGTCAAAAGGAAAGTATTTTTAAATTTCTAAAAAGAAGCATTGAAATATCAATACTAAGACAGAAAAATCTCACCATCCAATATACTATACCAAGAATAGTGATAATTTAAAAGAACTTTTTATTGTTGATAAGAATCCTCATAGAGGAAATGTTTAACTTATACTCTATGTCCTAATCTTCAGTGTGTTAAGTATGTTAGTTCCATGTCAAAAAATGCACATACTGTGACACTAGTCATTACCACTCAAATATTCTATTTTTTTAAAAAATGAGCCATTTCCATTATAACCATTATTGTGATTTAGGTAATAGATTATATGAAATGTCTTAATCTTTGCTAGTTTAAAAAAACGTTTTATTTTCCTTCTATTTTTACCTTGACTGTTGGGAACAGTTACCATTGTACAAAATTTATGAAAAGCAAGAGAAAGTGCTGGCAAATATAAGCTACTTGGATGCAGCAGGAGCTGGCTATTAATTAATACTCATCACCCTCAAGTAACATCTCTTTTTTGTCCCATCTTATTCCATACTATAAAACCACAAAATTTACTCATACAGCCTTTTATTCCTTAGACATTCACTCTTTGGTCCCACTCAGGTTTCCATTAAGAAATGTTGTTAGCCATATTACTTGTTCAAATGAATAAACTTTAATAAAAAATAACTTTTGAAAAACTTCATGAACATTCCTCAAAAATGTAAAATAGAGTTGCCAGGTGATCAGTAATCTAATTTCTGGTTATAAAAATCAGTACTTTAAATGAATGTCTAAGAGTTGAAGATTTGACCCAGTGATAAAGTGGGAGAGTGCTTACTTAATAATAGCAGAGTCCTGAATTCAATCCCTAGTATTGGAAGAAAAATAAAAGGTTGCATTTCCATATTCACTGACACACAGGTTACAATAACTAGTAAATGGAAACAACCTAGGGACCCATAAACCAATGAACTGGTAAAGAAAACATGGTATATGCACAATGGAAAACATGCTTTGAAAAGCCATAAAAAACGATGGTCATTTGAGACCATATTATGGACCTGTAGGACAATATGTTACATGAAGTGAAATAAGCCAGACATGAATGATAAGAAATATATTTCAGTATGATAAAACTTGAGATTAGTTGGTTATCAGAGGCTGACAGAGTAGGGAGTGGGAGGGATAGTAAAAGATTAATTGGTACTAAGTTATAATCAGAAACAAGCCATTCTGGTGTTCCTTGACACACTAGAGTGAAGATAGCTGATGATTATAAGCTTCATGGCTCTTTTTGTTTTTAAAAGCTAAAAGAAAGAACTGTGAAGATGCTTACAATACGAAATGATAAATAATTAAAATAGCTATTTACTCTGATTTGAATTCACCTAACCACACCCCCACACTAATCCTAACACAATATATACGTATAAATATATGATATACATATATAATATGGGCCTGGAGAACTATGTGATTGATTTTATAATACCTGCGTATTAGATGTTTAAGAGAATATATTTTAAACATATATGTACTTTATACACATATATGTATAATATATATATATATTTATTTATGGAGAGTATATTATATATTATATAATATATATGTATAAAATATATTTCTATATAATTAATCACATAGTTCTCCAGGATATGCATATTTTTATGAATTAGCTAAAAGTTATTAGACTTTTGTTTTGATGAACTTTGCCTTACTAATTTCAAAATTTATACTTTTATCTTTTTATTTTTTATTTGCTCTTTTATTTACTATCACTTAAGACATGAATGAGTCTTATAGTTACTGTTGATTTGATAGTAAGAGATTTTCTGTTCCTTATTGTTTTTTCTTTTCTAAAAGAATCATATTAAAAACAAACCAAGTGAGCAAACACAAAAATCTTCCATTATCTGTAATTTATTGGCAGTTAAATTGAACTCTAAACATACATTATTATATTACCAGTATTTATTAATTATTTTAACATTCAGTTAGTTACTAGTATTTATTTGAAATTCTGAACGTTTTGAAATTTGAAGTTCTGAATTTCAAGACAAATGAGACCCAATTTGGTGCTTGAAGAGCCTGTACAAGATTAAAAACTGAGAGCCCTCATGGGTCTTTTTAGAGTGACAGTGACCAGAGAAAGGTAAAATTGAGCCCTGAGAGCTGCTCATCTTGGTCCATGTTATCCTGAATTCATGGAGAAGGTAACATTTGGACCCTGTCTTAAAGGAGAACAGTATTGTGAAATATTTATGCATATATATATATATATAATATATTATATACATTTTATATACATATAAAGAGGCTTTTTCCAGTAGGCATAGAATCAAAGGGAGATCATGATAATTAAGGTCCATTTCAAGATGTTATAGAATGAACCTGTTGCATTGCTGAGAGCTAGTTTCTCTAAGCTAGAAGGGGTAAAACACAAGTAACTGTAAAAATAATTAGGAGTTTTCTTGGGCATTACAAAGAAATGCCAGTAAATACTATCATTGCTTAATTGTATTGAACTCTGTTGGCTTTGACAAAGTATTTAAAAATTAGGTCCTTAATGAGAAATTTAAGAACTGGTTATTTCTTCTAATGACTCCAATTTCAAAGCAAATTACTTTAAAATATTCTTACAGTGACAATCAGTACCCTCTGTAGAATGATTTACAACTTTTTGCTTAATTATCTACTCTGGTCTTCTATGATTTTATAATTTATAACTGCTAAAAATATGCTTAGCCATTTATATGGACAGTGCATGGCTCTGTGGTTTCTGAAATTATGATGATACAATACTCTAAAATATCTTTTACAGTCTAAGAAAGTAGACCATTTGCTGGACCTCACAGCCCATTATTTATACACCTTGAAGTCATATAAGACTTAAGACTCTGTACTCAAATTAATTGTGTAACCTACCTTTAGGGGAACAATGCAACAAACAATATACTTGCCATGTAATCAAATTTTAAACCTAAGCTAATGAACACATAATCTTACGCTATGTGTATTACTTGGTGAAAGCAGCAAATATAAAAGCTGAAAGTAATTTTTGAAAATTTACCATAAATGTTGAAAAGGAATATTTATTTATGTTGATTGATAAAAGTGAAGTTTGTTATCTGTGCAATTTGGGATTAGTTGGAGCTAGTGAATTCATCTGTTGTAAACCTGTTGTTAATGTACCTTTTATTCACCAGATATAATTGTCCTCTCAGATGCATGCTGCTGAATAAGCTCACCCTTTCTTATACTTTCTAAACTCTGCTGGTTGGTTCATCTTAGCTGTTCTGGCTCAAAATGTTTTTCCAAGATGACTGATTGAAACTGGATTCTCTTGGCTTCTCACTGAACTTCTCTGCTTGGAAAACTGCCTCTGGATCCAGGAACTGAACTGCACTGAATACACTGAGTGTACTGATTGTATGAACTGAATGTAACTGCATGTGACTGCTGGAATGCAACTGAACTCAACTGCATTCATCTAAACTGCACCAAACTGCACTAAACTGCCTTTCCCTCCTGAGCCACTCTGTGCTGGTCTCAAGTAGATTCTCTTTCTTATCTGTTCTCATGAGAGTTGGACTATCCTGCCAAATCTTTCTCTGACTTGTCTCTTTGTCTGCCCCTCAATTCAATGTCACTTTCAAACATGGCTGGTTTCTTCTACAAACTAACTTTATCTTCCTTATTTGGTATTAAAGGTGTGTACTAAGGGATTGTCTATATTTCAGCCAGTGGGATTAAAGGTATGCCATTTCACAAAGACATAGTAGGTCTTTGGATGTGCTCCTTTGCTGGAGCACCCAAGTTAATGAATTAAAATTCCTCTAAACATTGTTAAAGTTTGCATAGAGTGTTCTAGTTTTTTCTCATGTGACATTTTCTATGTTGTACCATAAGTAGAGTGAAACCGTATTTTAGGGGCAGATATACAAAGACACCACTCACACACAGACACATTACAGATGCACACACAAGGAGAGACACACACAGACACAGAGACAAATTGGTTCAAAAGATAGCCTTCAGGCAGTCACATGTTATAGACAGACAGAGGATGGAAAATGTGGAGCATTAAAGCAGAGGATTTTAATCTGTACTCAACTTGGTTTATCTACTCCAAAGAAAAGTACAAAACTTGTTTTTAGTAGTGACTTGTACCTAATCTCGAATGTATAATAAATTATATTTCACTAATTTTATTCTCACATTTATCCTCATGCTGACAATCCTTATCCTCTCAATATTTGACCTATACATTGAGATTGAGTTTAAGCTCCCATTATTACCTGATTCTCAGCTCTTACTGATAGTATTCTTAAAATCTTCAGAGCTGGTATTCTCTGTGCCCTGAATTTTGCTTGGTATGCATTGTCACTTTCTTCTGTAGTTCCTAAACTTAGCTTGTTTGCAATCAAAGGAAATTAGAATAACTAATTGCCTAAAGGCTATGCTCATGATTATTTTGTACATTTGTTCATTTGTTGATATTTCAAGTAATGACTGTGGGACTGATGCACACAAGGTGCCTTCCAGGTGCTAAAGATGCTAAAGGAATTGTAGATCCAGTTTCTCAGAAGTTTGGAGTGTGAGAGAATATTCAAGTGGATCCATGATTTTATCCATTGTCTTTCATTTCTGGCTGTCTAGAAAAGTGAGACACATATTTAAAAAGATTTTTGAGATATTGTGTGATACAGAGGTGGTGTATTTTATGATGATGTGGTTGTGTTGTGAATAGGAAGGAATATTAGGTAAAATTGAAAATAACAGGAAAGTATAGAGCTTATATATCTTGAAGTTTTCTTTGTTGTTTGTCTTTGAAATTAAGAAGGCATTCTTGAAGGCTTTAATTGATATGGTGCCAGGAATACCAATACTTTTCTGCATCTCATAATTTCAGAGTGAAACGTGATTGATCACAGAAGCAACAAAAAATGAGCCATTAAGAAATGATCATGAATATAAGTGGGGGGTCATCCTCTGAAGTAATATAATAAGTCAGACTCCCAATGACAAGTTTTTCCTTACATATGTGAATTCTTGGAACAAATGAAAGACAAGTAGAAGGTCGGTATTGATTATTATGAAGTAGCCCAGTGTCTTAAGGTTTCCCTTGCTATGAAGAGACACCAAAACCAAGGCAACTCTTATAAAACATTTAATTGGGGCTGGCTTACAGGTTCATAGGTTCAGTCCATTATCATCATGGCAAGATCCATGGCACCTTCCAGGCAGGAATGGTGTAGGTGGGAGCTGAGTGTTCTACATCTTGTTCTGAAAGTAAACAGAAGACTCTTTTCCCAGGCGCTAGGAGGAAGGTCTCAAAGCCCAGCCCTGACAGTGACACACTTCTTCCAACAAGGTCACACCTAATCCAACAAGGCCACACACCTCCTAATAGTGCCACTCCCTGCAGCAGAACAAGGGATAGTTATATTTAGGCATTATTATTACTCAATTATATATTGATTTTCATTTGGACTTTTAATCTGTAATGAACTAGAATCCAGAAATAGAGGACACACCTGTGATGCAGATTCTGAGGCTGGAAGACAGGTGTTTGATGTAGATCTTAATATATAGTGGTCATGAAAAGCTTAGACCCAGGTATAGTGGTACATACACTTAATGCCAAGAGACAGAGACAAGTAGATGTCTGAGTTCAGAGTTAGTCTGGTTCAGAGAAAGTTCCAGGTAGAGAAAAGCTCAAGATCAGGTATCATGGATCAGGCCTTTAATCCCAGCAGTAGGAGACAGAGTCATGCAGATTTGAGTTCAAGGTCTGTCTGCAGAGCAAGTTCCAGGACAGCCAGACTTAGACAGTGATGGAGTTAGAAAACAGAAAAAGAAAGCTGTTGATAATGTAATAGAACAAAGGAGCATGTTTCAGTCCTAGCAAGCAGCAGAACTTTTCAGCTTCACCCATGTGGCTCTGGCTACACAGTTAAGAATAGAAGAGGTTACTGAGACAGTTGCTGCTGATTAGCTGTAGCTAAGAACATAGGGGTGATTAAGAAGAGACCAATATCACTGAAGTGAAATCTTCTGGGAAGTGTTTTCTGAGAACACAGAGAAGCAATGTCCCAGATATAACAAAGGTTGTACCTCTTGCTACAGCTGGACTTGTTAATATGTAAGAATCACCCAGATGGTGCTGGGTTTGAAGGCATGAAGGAGTTAGGGAGAACAGCTGAGGCTTGGTCTTGTGAAAGGCCAGGGAAGGCCATTGGTGATGGTGCAGCCTTAGTTGCAGTTGATGGCCGAGGACTAAAGTGGTCATATAAAGAAGTTGAGGCTTGGCACAATGAAGAGAGCCTATGAGAGTCTATTGGTGAAGCTTAGTTACAGCAGAAGACTCCAGTGAATTGGAGATGCCAGTACCATGGGATAATCACCAAGAACATCAGCAGCAGTGGAGTGGAACCAATGAGAGTCTAGAATGTTACAGAGGGCAGAGCTGGAGAAGTGAACCAAGCCCTTTGGAGGCGCTCAGAAGATCATGTGTAGGTCTCAGACAGTGGAACAATAAGCTGTAAAGTTGAAGTTGCCTTGGATACCCCAAGATGTAGAAAGGTCAGAGCCATGGGATACTGGCCAAGGAAAGCTACTAACAGGGAGTGGAACCAGCCCAAGAGAACAAAGTGTGTTGCAGCTGAGTGCCAGCAGTCAACAAGGATGAAAAGAGTTACAGATCTGAATAACATTTTAATGTTGGATATGAAGAAGCAGTTTAGAGTTTGAGAGGCTGGTTTTTGGTCCAGTATTTCCTCAATATTTTGAAAGGGTAATATATATTCTGTGCCATGAGATGTTGGAGGTATGTGATCTGAGTTTTGATTTTGATTTTATAGGGGATTACAGTTAAGCAATTGGATGAATCTCAGAAGAGACTTTGAACTTTGGACTTTTAACACTGTTGAGACTGCTATAGACTATGAGGACTTTTGAAATTGAACTAAATGTATTTTTCATTGTGCTATGTCTAGATATCCCCCCCCATAGACTCATGTGTTTGAACTAGCCTATGGGGGGGCAGGAAGTGGTAAATGGCAGCTTGAATTTGCTTGGCCCAGGGAGTGGTACTATTAAGGAAGTATGGTCTTGTTAGAGTAGGTATGTCCTTGTTGGAGGAAATGTGTCACTGTGGGCGTGGGCTTTGAGACCCTCCTCCTAGCTGCCTGGGAAAAGAGTCTTCTGTTTATTTTCAGAACAAGATGTAGAACTCTCAGCTCCTCTTGCTCCATGCCTGTCCAGACACTGTCATGCTTTTCACCATGATGATAATGGACTGATCCTCTGAACTTGTAAGCCAGCTCCAATGAAATGTTGTCCTTTATCAGAGTTGCCTTGGTTTTGATGACTCTTCACAGCAATGGAAACCGTAAGAAACACAGGGCTGGAAAGAATAAATGCAAGTAATGGGGAAAGCAGTAACATTCTACCTTATTCACACATGTGGGAAAGCCACAGTTAAACAGCATTCTAAGCAACTGATGAATGTTAGAAAGTCAGGGTCGAGTCTAATTTCCGTAGTCCAGAAATATCAAGCGCCTTAAGAATGGTGACAGGAAGAAGGAAAGGAAAAGGATACTTCTAGTAAAGGCATTGCTGCAGGTAAAATAGAAACAATTTCTCATGGGCTACATCCAGGACAAACAGGATAAGGAACAGGAAGATACGCACGAGGCTTTTCTCTATAAATAATGAGATCCAAAGTCAGGCTATGCATATCAGACAAAAGGCACTGTAAAGATGTAAAATTCTGTTTTTTAAACCCTGATTCAGAGGTTCCTAAATCCCAGAGAATGGTACTAGAAGAAACGCTCTTGGTCTTGGAAGATAAAACTGAGCAGAGGATATAAAATTGCAGGCTTTGGAGATAGAGAAGATAGAAATGAATAAATTCACCCAGGCAACTACTTGAAGCATAGCAGAATAAGCATGTGTTCCTGAAGTACACGTGTGTCCAGAGGTTGTCTTCTTCGCTATGTGTCTCTCCAATATAACTCTGTTTGGGTCTTTGAAACACAAAGCTGTAATAAAAAGGCATTCATGAAAATCAGGAAACCTAAAGCTCTATAACGACTGTGAGCAGAGAGGAGTAAACAAGCTTCAGTGCATTTCAGGTGAACATAACGTTTTTGACTGGTGTTATTCCTTCATCTTATACTTTTCCCACTCTTAGGATCTCCCTGACTGAGCTAATTTATATGGGATTAATTTTGATCCTTCACACCCTTGCTGGACAATAGCCTTCCCTCCCTTCATCCAGTTCCTCTTCCCCCACCCCCTTCTTCCTTTATTTAATTGATTTTACCAATGAACAAAACACTCATACTCATAACACATTCATGAATGGAAATGAAATTGCTTTAAAGGCTTAGTATTCTATGGCATTTGCAAGCTTGGATCACTCTTATAACTTTCTTGTAAAATTTGCTCCATACCTTTGTTTTAATTACATATTCAACTTTCATTACTTACTATTCAAATGTTATACCTGTAAAATAAGAATAACATATTTATATTAATATAGCATATTAATATAATAATATACTTAGAAAATGTTGGAGGAGATTGAAACCACAAAAAGTATAGACTGATAATGCACTGCTTGAAAAATAATGCTGAGCTGAGAAATGTGTTCTGCATAATAGTTCAGATTTCCACTGATTTGAACTTTATTGGAACCGGCAGCCCTATTTCTATATCCAGAGGCAACGCTTCAGGCACTTCTTCCTATTTTCATTATATGCACTGGAAAATATAAATTCACTTATCTTAAAATACTAAAAATTATTTGTGTCCACATTTGATCTAATTTTGAGACTTTTTCATTACAAGTGCTGGTGATGATCATTTAAATTTCACATCTTAAGTGTTTTGAGAGAGTTTTTGTTTCTTAATTAGTCACAAAAAATTGTACCAAATTATAAATAAAGTAACTGCTCACATGGTGTTATATATTTTATTTTCATGTACCCCTTTTCTTTTATCATTTGTGTGTGTGTGTGTGTGTGTGTGTGTGTGTGTGTGTATGTGTGTGGTGCCAGGGATTGAATTCTGTGTCTTGTACATGCTAGGCAATTGTTATATCCTGGAGAGACACTCAACACCTGTCCTTTATGTATATGTGAGTGTGCATATGTTATATAAATGTATGTGTGTGATATATTTAGATGCCTGCTGGAGACAATGTATGTGGAGATAATACCAGATTATGATACTGAATGTACTGGGTGATTTCCCTTACTACTCTTTTGTACGGCTTTGAGACAGCATCTTCAGTCGTCCTGGAACTAAGGTAGAGGATATGTTTTACTCTCGCCCCCACATCTAAAACAAAACAACAAATCTCTGGTGTAAAAAGACTGTCCATCCAATCTCTGACACTATTAATGACACTCTGTTATGCTTGCAGGCAGGATCCTTGTACAATTGTCATCTGAGAGTCTCTACCCAGCATCTGACTCACAGATGCAGAGACCTACACTCAAACATTGACTTGAGCTTGGGGACTCTTATGGAAGAGTTGGGGGAAGGATTGTGGGCCCCCAAAAGGGATAGGAACTTCACAGGAAGACCAAGAGAATCAACTAACCTGGACACTTGGTGGCTTTCAGAGACTGAACCACCAACCAAAGAGCATACAAGGACTGGATCTAGCCATCCAATACACATATGTAGCAGATGTGCAGCTTGGTCTTCATGTAGAAGAGCATGATATTTATGGTTGTCAAAACAACTGGTGTGGAAGCTATCCCTAAAGCTGTTGCCTGTCTGTGAAATCCATTCCCCTAACTTGACTGCCTTATCTGGCCTTCATTGGAGAAGAAGTGCCTAGACCTGCAGCAACTTGATGGGCTGGATTGGGGATGCCCATGGGGGCTGGAAATTTCACTCTCTCAGGGGATAAGGGCATGAGGGATGGGGTAAGGGACTCTTCGAGGGGGCACTGGGTGTGGGACCAAGATCAGGATGTAAAGTGAATAAAAACCTTAATAACATAGTAATAAATCATTTTCAGGATTAAGCATTAAAAAAATAACCTACAGTACAGAGCCACACTTGGTTTTTGACCTGGATGATGACATTTGAACTCATGGCATCATGCTTGGTTAGTTAGTACTCCTATGCAATGGGCAGTCACCCAGCCCCACCTATCCTATTCTATAAATCATATGCAAACTGACAATTCAACCACTTTTTAAAAATAAAATCAATGTACTTGAACATTTTCCTTTGGATTTGGGGAAGGGCAAAAAGAGTGAATTTATATGAGAATGCTGTCAAAACTGGATAGGTGATATATGATTTTGGTTCCTATTGCTGACTAGCAAGCTACCTTTAAACTTAGGACCTAGAAGGGCCATTGTATTGATAGAATTGACTTAGGAACTTTAGAGGCTGGTTTTCTGTTCTATGTGTAGTATTCCTTCTAGAGGGAGGGAAACAGACACAGAGTAGCCAGGGAGCTTTGTTTGGATGGTTAATAATGTATTGAAAATGTTCTGGAGATAGAAAGTCTGCCTCCTGATCCACGTGGCTGTCTATGTATGACCAGCATATGCTCCTTTTCCAGAATGCCTATGATGGTTAATAATGTCAAATTAAAAGAGTCTAGAATTATTTAAAGAAAAGCCGATGGGCATGAATGTAAGAACTATCTCGATTGAATTAACTGAGAAAAATAACAACAATAAAAACAAACAAACAAAAACAAAAGAAAACACACCCTAAACAAAGGCAAGTCCATTTCGTGAGCTGGAGTCATGAACTGAATGAAATGAAGAAAGTCTGAGCAAACTTCACTGATCTCTTTCTGCTTCCTGGTAACTAACGCAATGTTCCCCAAGGCCCAAGCCTCAAGCCCCAAGCCCCAAGCCTCAAGATTTTATTTTATTTTTTTAGTATAAAGATATTACATGTTTATTATTCATAAATTACACATTGGTTCTATCAGTACAGTTTATGGGCAGTCTATGTTGGTGGACATGCCTGTTTCCTTCACTGAAGAGCTGGGTGATCCACATCCATCAGGACTCTAAGACTATCACTCTCCTGAAATGATAGGTAGATGGCTTGTGATTTTATCTACAGACTTTCCAAGAGTCTTAGATTGAAACTTAGAAATTGTTCCCATTTTAAATATAACAATAGCTTCTTTATGAATTTCTTTAGGAGTGTTTTCTTACTATTTGCACTTTTCCTCTTGTCATTCTTTTTTTTTTTTTTTTTTTTTTTTTTTTTTTTTTTTAGATATTTTCTTTATTTACATGTAAATTTCTCCTTTCCCAGTTTCCCCTCCAACAAACAAACAAACAAACAAACAAAACCAACAAGAACAAACCCCGGTTGCCTTCACCCTCCCCATGCCTGCCACCCCACCCTCTCCCACTTATTGGCCCTGGCATTCCCCTACACTGGGGCACAGAACCTTCACAGGGCCGATGGCCTCTCCTCCCATTGATGATCAAATTTGCAATGAACACCAATAGCTGCAAGCTTTTGCTGCCAGGATTTTCTCACGCACTCTGATGGGCTGTACCCAGCAACTATGAAGCAAAAATCCCAAACTACACCCTCCCCCAAAACAAAACCCCTAAATAAAACAAAGCCAACAAGTTATTAAACCCCGAAAAATAAAAAAAAAACAAAAACAAACACACAAACAAAACCCAAAACAAACAAATCAAAACAAAAGCCCTCTTTCTCCCTTCAGTGGCTTATGTTAGGGCATTTGGCTACAGCAAGAAGGCATGTAATAAGTGCGGGAGGTAAACGGAATCCACATTCTGAACAATCGAAGAAAGCTGTAACTTTTCATAGACGGTGCACAGTAGCATTTTGCTACATTTGTTTGTCCAAACAAACCACAAGGTTGGGCAAACAGGTCGGGAGAGGAAGTAAGTCCAGTGGCTCTGTGGATGAAAGTACGCCACGAGCATGATGGGAGCAGAGAACCAGTTACTTTTCTGACAATGTTGTTGGCAACCCAATCTGGTACAGCGTGTTCACTTACTTTCATCAGTTACTTTTTCTGAATTGGACAGAGATTTAATGATTGTATGTAAATTTTAACAAAGTATATTACATCTCCTATAATGCTTCAGATCGATCCCTGAACAAGATCCCAGACTTCAGCTGTGAAGGGAAATGAGTTAGGAGGCACACCTCAACTGTCACCCACAGCAGTGTGGGTCCTCCTCTTAGGGTTTTAGGGACCTCGATTCAGGCCAAATTGGGATCTGTTACTCCAACACAAAAAAGAAATTTAGGGTTGAGCCAGTATGAAGAAATTTGTTTTGCTTGTTCTGGTGTTTTGTTGCTGTTGATTGGTTTTGCTTTACTTCATACTTGAAGTAGATTTAAGAATAACAGTTAAGACAGAAAAAGATGTTTAGAAAGACACATAGAGAGTATGGCTACATGTGTTTAAAAGAGCCTCCTGTTTCATCTCATTCCATCCATTCATTCCATCTCATCCATTCCATAATTTATTTGTAAAATATGAAACAGACCAATATAAATTTTGTACAGTGAAATTTTTCTTTGGCGTCTATCTGATAGATTATGATTTTTTTCATATTCAGTGATGCCTAAAATGCAGCAGGAATCCAACTATAGTTTCCTACTGTGAAATGTGGTTTCACCTACACTTATTGTCTAGTGTATAGGGAATTTCATATTTGTTTTTGTTCTTAACAACTTGATTTTCTCACATACTTTTGCATTGTTCCTACTTATTTAAATACAAATTCTCTCTCGATGTGCACCAAATATAAGAGGATAGCCCTTTCATCACAGAAAATGGCATTTTAATAGAAATAATATAATGCATTGCTTTGAGGTTCTATAAAGCAGGTACCCTCAGAGTACCTACTTCAGGAATAACTAATTTTAGTTAAGCTATCCCTTACTTTGTTGGACAGATAAATAATGTAGTAAACAACATAAAACTATAATGTTAAAATGTACTTTAGTGTCACTCATAGTAGTCACCATAGAGCACAAGAGTCCATGTTACAATTTGGTCATGTTACAATTTTAGGGTCAAACTGTAATAGCTTTTGTGTCAACGTTACCATTCTTAATAAAACCAGATCATTCAATCTGTTCCTCAAACCTCTCCATTTAGCCTTTCAAAAATCTTTTGATGAATTACAAAGGTAGAGTCAATTACCCAGACAAATGAAACTGATGAATTAACTTATTTGTGTTCTCTCTAACTGTTCTAATAAAACTCCATAAGCAGGCTGCTCGTTCCATTCCTCTGAGCTTTGAACAGTTTTCTGTTTTTGATGATAAAAAGGCAGTGGGGAATACTTTAACATATGCCTGTTTCAAACTAAGTGAAACATGACAGAAGATTGATCTCTGTAAAATATTTTCATATAAATTATCTGCTCAATGCCATAGCTCTAGAGCCTGCATGAACTGGGCTAGAATGTTGTCACATGACATCCTGCTTTAAAGAGTAATCATAGTGTGTAGTACCTTGCCTGAATTTAAAATATTCCTCCTGAGACCATTTTGTAGGAAGTACTTTAATTAATAACATAAAATGACTAATGTAGTAGAAATAATCCCCACATATTGGAAATAATTGCATGAAGTATTAATGACTGTATATAAATATAGAAAGATAGAAATCATATATTATTTTCCATCATTTCAATTTAGATAATGTTTAAAATGTGAGACATATTAAAACTTTTAGTGAGGACTCATAAAATTTTGATTGTTTCCTTCATTATTTTTATTATTTTTAATCTAAAATTTAAAACTAACATTCAAATAGATGATATAAATATGTGATAGATCAGTAGATAATATGTAGATAGTTGATAGAACAATAGATAATTAGGTACAAATAGTTATTTAGCTATTAGGTAGCTATTAGATAGCTAGATAATGGTGGATATAGATAGGAGATAGATAGATAGATAGATAAATAGATAGATAGATAGATGAATGGATTCACATAGATTATGCCACAATCAGAATCCAGTACAGTTATTGGCACTTTAAAATTGTTTTTATCTATTCTTCTGTGGTCACTTATCCCACATGACATTCCTGGCAAATATTAGCCTATATTTCATTATTATTTTAAGGGAGACAGGGCTTGTTCAGCTTACAATTCCAGTTATAGTCCATCATTGAAGTTGAGGAAGACTAGAACTTGAAATAGGTAGTTACATCCAATATAAAGAGCATAGTAAATGAATGGATATATGTTTGACAGTGCTCAGCTTATTTTTCCCTTCCTTTCAGTCCAGGGCTCAGTTCATAAAATGATGTCACCCACATTCATGGCAGGTAGACCTGCCATGGACAAATTACCAGACAGGCACACTTTCAGGCAAGACCCATTTCACTATTGCTTATATTGTGTCAGGTTGGGCATTAAATGTAAATATCACAACTTGTGACAAAAGAATGATGTAGAATCCTGTTTGTAATATACTAATAATGTATTCTTTACAACCAATGCGGTGTTAATTGAAATAGTATAAGCAAATGCATAACTCTCTCAGTAACAAAATTGAACAAAGAATAAAATGCTTCCCCCAATTCCAGGTATAATATAGATTAGAACGGACACACACACACTCACACACACAATTGAGTAACATGAAATTTTGAGTTAAAACTTCAGCACCACAAAATCCAACCAAAAACAGTAAGAAAAGAGCAAGAATTTTATTGTCTATTTGATGTTACAGTCCTACAATCCCATCATTTAAGAGGTTGAGTCAAAAGGATTATTGATTTGAGACTAGCACCATAAAAACAAAACAAAGCAGGACAAGAAAATGAACAAAATAAAACCAAACAAACAAAATGCCATTTGTAGTATAACTTATCTATTATTCCAGGAACTTGGGAAATTGTGGATGAAGAATCACAAGTTTGAAAGCTTTCTGTGCTACTTGGTGGTTTAAAGCTAGCCTGGACCACGGTTCTGTTTCAAAATTAAAAAAAAAAATGGTCTGCAATCCTAGAGGTAAAAAGTCATCATTAATACTACTGAACTATGAATACCCATAAGCTACAATAATTACTTGCTTGGCAAAATATGCCTACTGGTGTAGTAATGACATGGGAGTAAACAACTGCTTTTTAATTAGGTTTAAAACCAACTCCATAAGACAAAATCTATAGCTGGTAACAATAACAGGGCCATGAACCTGTGGCTAGACATGTCATACATAGTCCTAGGGAACAATCTTCTACTGTTCTGCTAAGTAGACATAGCATTCAAATGACTCCTAATAGTATATCATTATATCCATAGATTAGCACATTTTTTATCCCTCATCAGAGAAGTTTTTTTCTTGAGTAGATGACAATTTACAGAGACCAACAATTAGACAGCAAGTAGACAATGAGATGTTGAGAAGTATGGAGCATTAAATAGGGCATCTTTATCATACCCTCTCCTCCCTAGGTTCAGGGAACATCCCAGAAGAGCCCAACAGATCCTAAGAATCATATGTTATAGATGACTAAAAGAGACCAGGGTATTCTGGACACAGCAGTGCATGGGTTGTAACAGTGCACAGCACTTGCACAAGCTCAAGCCACAGAAAATTCCAGAATGGATAAAGGAGGCAAGGATTTCACTCATAACTGAAGAGCTATCAAAAATTGAGTCGGTTTACTTTAAGAGATTGGCCTCTGGTAGAGAAACTATTATTCAGTGAAAGGACACATATTCAAGAATATATGGGAACAGTCCTCTCTTGCATGTAGCCTGATAATTGTAGTCCTTACCTCTAATCAATGAAACCTCTCTTTGGAGCAGATAGAGACTCTTACAGAAAATCACCACCAATGAAAATGCAGTTGTGTATCCCCATGCCTCTGTATTCATCTATTATGATACAACTTCTACATCTAAGGTTCAGCGAATGTTGTGGAAGAGGAGGCAGAAAGATTACAAAATTCCAGAGGAACAGAGAATTGGCAGTTATATTGAATCTCCCAGGAATATTAGAAGCTGTACTCATAAAGTCTCACCCAAATGACTGCACAAACATCAGCTGACAACAAGGACAACAGTGATGAGCATGTTGAAGAGGGAAGATTATGAGGCCTCAACATTACACATAGTTCAGTCAACTAAGGCATGCTGAAGGTTGGGGAAATAATTTTTCTTAGAAGAGAAAATTCCAAATGGTTATCCAACACTAAATGGTCAGCTGTGAAAACAATCATAAAACAAACATTATATAGACTGGAGATATTATAATATAATATGCATTTTATATTATATTTTATATCATAACAGTGAATGAAAAGGAGGCCATGAATTTGAATGAGAGCAAGGAGGGATATATAAGAACATTTGGAGGGAAGAAAGAAAGGAGAAAAAATGACGTAATGATATTAAAGTATCAGACAATAAAAAGAAATAACTAAAATATATAAATGTATAAAAGAGTATGTGGATGGTAAAAATTGAACTTGATAAGTTAAACACAACAACAACAAAATAAATAAGTAAAATAGGATATATATTTGGGTGTATAGAGTATGAACTTATGTAGGAGAAATCAGAAAGTGGTTTAATATGATCTGAATACACTGTATGGAATTCTCAAAGAACTAATTTTAAATAAAAGATGATGGTCTGGTCAATGGTAAAGTGCTTGTTGAACCCCTGCAAGGCTGTAGGTTCTACACCCTGTACCAAAATCTAAAAACTAACAAAGAAACAAACAGCAACAGCAAATAACATTAACACAATCAAATTGACAATAGAACAAAATTGGACAAAACAAATGTCCATTTCTCAATGTGAAGATGTAATTAGTTTACCTCAGTTTCAAATTTTAAAATTTTCTTTCAATTTTGGACATTTTCTTATTATTTTTCCTATTAAAATGATACAGATTATTAAATCTGTATACTTAATTTCAACGCTAAGGTATTTATAGATTCCTTTGAAATATATCTTATATATTTTATTATTTACACAATAAACATTTCTCATTGTTCCAGGCCTGCATAGTACTGCCATGTGCTGTAATTTTTCTCTATAATCCATCCAGTGGATCCTGCTAAGCAGGGGATGGCTTGAACTTCATGGGTCATTTTCCTCATTGTGATTTTGTTTCATGAGTAATTATTACTTTTCCTAAAATCATTCCCTGTTAAAAGATGTATACTACAGCATTAGCAATTGAGATAGTTATCTATAATGTTACCTCATGGAATTAAAACAAATTGTCTGTTTTCAGTATTTAATGGTGTACTAAAATAGGCTGTCATCTGTTTATCATCTACAGTTTCTAGATGTTTTGGGGACAAAGCATAATTTTAAGTAACTCACTTTGCCCATTTTATCATAGAGATATGATATCTGACATTTATTCATACAAATCTTCAATTTACTCTAAATTTTGTGTAAACTTGTTATTAGGTATAATAAAGAACAGAAGGGAGTGTTTTTTTTTTTTTTTTTTTTTTT
>NW_022196898.1:20370519-20377403 GCF_008632895.1 Mastomys coucha
ACTACCAGTTAAAGACTCAAACTATTTTCATCATTTCTATGAAAGATTCAAACTGCCTTAATTCTGTTTTCTGAAAGTGTAACTGAGGAGTGGGAGGTGTTAGTGAAATAACACAGTCTGTGACAATGACACCTATTATTGGAACTTGAGTAGGTAAAAATGTAAATCAGAGTAATCTAAAGTTTGTGTTTAGAAATGGTATCCAATCTAAACTTATCTAAAATGATTACTGATTTTAGGTTTCTTCTTTTGCTACAAACTATTTTGAATAATAATTACACTTTCTTGAAAGATTCAAAGTAACTGTATCCTATATTTTCTGAAATTATACCCTTTAATGTTTTATTAGCATACACATAATACACATATATACATAATAATCGGTTTGATTATGACTCTTGTGTATGTATATAATATAGTTCTCATATTCATTCTCCCTTAGTAGCATTTGTTCCCTCCCACGTCTGTTAAACTATTTCCTGTTCCTAACCAACCTTTCTTCTCTCATGTCTTTCTGACTGTCTTTCTGCCTTTCTGTCCCTCTATTTTCAGTCTCTCTCTCTGTTTCTGTCTCTTTCTTTGTCTCTCTATCTCTGTCTCTCTGTCTCTCTCTGTCTCTGTCTCTCTCTCTCTATTTCTGTGTATGTGTGTGTGCTTTGTGTGTGTGTTACCTGATGAGTTTCATCAGGGATGTTTACACTAGTATAAATAAGGATTTGTTTACATGAGCATGGGTACCTTATCAGTGATGATAATCCTAAAGAAAATTTTTTTCTCATTCTCCTTCAGCTGTTATCTGTTCTTTAGTGAGCGTGATGTATTGTTTGAATATGCTTGGCCCATGGAAAGTGGCACTGTTTGGGGGTGTGGCCTTGTAGTGGTAGGTGTTGTCTTGTTAGAGGAAGTTCATCACTGTGAGCATAGGCTATGATGTCCTATACTTAAGCTCTACCCAATACAGAAGAGCCTCCTCTTGGCTACCTGCTGAGAATAATCTCCTTCTGGCTGTATTTGGATGAAGATGAAGAACTCTTGGTTCTTCCAGCACCATGACTGCCTGAATGTTGCCATGTATTCTGTCACCATGATAATGGATTGAACCTCTGAGACTGTAAGCCAGCCCCAATTAAATGTTTCCTTTATATGAGTTGCCTTGGCCCTGGTGTCTCTAAAGTGTAACAAATTCTAACTAAGACAGGTGAGGAGCCCATGAAACTTGGAAGTCAGCATTCCACACTGGTCTCTTCTCTTCTACTTGGCTCATGTTCTTTTTATTCTTACTTGCATAATGTGCCCAGAACCTTGTAAATGATATTACAGTTATCTCATTATGGCTGAATACTCAAACCTCCATTATTCCCCATACTTTGATCAGCTATGACTCACAGAGTACTGTATAAAAGAAAATTTTCTCACCCAAACAGATAGCAGCACTAATCTATTTCATAAACATAGTTATTTGGAAGTCAATTTGACAGGCATAGCATGTATATTTAGCAAAATAATTGCAGTAGCTTCCTCTGTAAAACCCTGTGGCCCAGGTTTATAATCTTTTTGATATAGGTATAAAAACCAATTGAGAATCATTTCTTTACCCCACCCCCCATAAGAGGTTGGCCTTTATTATACCAGTAGGCATGCCTTGCCAGTTGGTCAGTATTGTGACACACCCTGTAACAGCTGAGAGAGTTATTAAAGGCAACGATCCTCCAGGAGATTCGTAGCACCTCTTAGTACTATGAGGGAAGAGTCTTTTATCCTTGCTCCAGCTTGGTTCTATATGTTCTGGGATCAACGTGTGTGATATCTCATCTTCAACAATGGATCTTTATTGTTTAGTTCTAGAAAGCAACCAGATGGAAGTTGCCAGTGTCTGTATTGCTTTGGGGACATCACAGGCTGCTCTGGCCAGTAGTCAAGAGATAAGAATCACAGCCCTGGGGATGGGATTTTTCACCTAACAACATATTATTTTGAGATGACTTTATCTACACTCAGTGTGCCTCTGTTCAAAATAGTTACTGCTTTACTTTTGAATGGCTTATTAAATATAACATTTTCACACATTGTTAGTTTTGGTTGACCCTGGTCCTATTTCCCTTCTCCCTAATATTCCTGCATCCCTAAAATTGCTCACTTTTATGTTAATTTTGGCATAACATTTTGGCTTTTATCACAGATTTGAACCTATTTAGAATTTAATTTCATCTTTTGAGTGATACTCCTTGTTCCTTCTGAAAATTATGCAATTTGTGGGCTGTTCATAAAGCTTTCTTCTATTCTTTAGTTATGACACAGATTATATATTCATGTAAGAGCATTGGGACCCTAGATTCCCCTCTTCTTCCTATACTTAACCATGCTGATCTTTATTAATAATTTCAAGCTTGTCATTATCACTTCAAAACAATATTGTTCTCCCTTTTTCTGTATAAGCTCAATATCTATTTCTTATAATGATGCTATATCCCCACCCCACCTTAGCATCATAACATTTCATTCTATACTCCTTCAATCTATCTTAGTTGCTAATAGCATTTTCATTCTGAAATAGAAAATTAATTACAACAGTGTTGCTTTGATCTTTTCTTTCTGCAGAATAAAGTGGAAACTCCTCAGTTTTAAACTCTATTTTTTCTAGTGGTGTGTGTGTGTGTGTGTGTGTGTGTGTGTATGCATGTGTTGGGCGGTCTTGCACGCATCACTGAACCAACAAGGAGGTCAGAGGACAATATGCAAGTTTTATTCTCACCACCTATCATTTAATTTCCATGCATAGAATTCAGGTTTTCTGCCTTGGTCACATGCATCTACATTCACTGAGATAACTATTGGCTCACGTATTTAATACTAGAATCCTTATTAATGTTTCATAGCCTGCCTTTACAGAATTTATCTCCAAGATTCCAAGTACTCTGCAGTCTCAGAGGAGTGAAGTCCCATTAATTTTCCCATGTTGTTTTCTATGTAGTTGATAACTTTCTGTCTTGAATAATTCTCATTCTTCTCCATAGATGTGGAGAAATCTATGCTGAAATTCTCTTGTTTCTGCATCTTCCTGGATTACTCAGTGAGCTCCTCTCTTCAGCTCTCCCATATTGCTTGCAGGGCACAAATACAGCATATCCGTCCTATTAACTTTCAATGGATTCTCTGCTACATAATATTCATTTCAATCCAGATGTGCCAAGTGACAGAATGAACAATTGCATTTCACCGATTCTAAAAAGGAAGAATCAGTGTTAAAATAATAAAAGTTCACAGGTCAAGGAATCATTCAAAACAAAAGAAAAGCCACAGACATCTGGATGCCTAGACACAGGAATGATTAAGCTTGGAAAAACTAGGTTTTTATTGATAATTATATTTGGATAATAATAAGGAAAATAGAAAAATTACAGTTTAGGAAACTTTAGTTTTCGTTCAGCTATAATAAAACATATAGGAAGGAAAATGAGTGCTGTGAAAGAAGATCCTTTTAAAGTTATAAATCTCTAGAAGCAGTAGTATTACTCCCTAAGATGTGCCATACAGGAAAACAGTGAATTCAACCAGAAGGTGGAAGGAACAAGCAAAAGCCTGGTAAAACATTTGCTGTTGTCTTTTCAGTAAGAAATAATAATTTTGGAGGTGCCTCAGGGATGAGGAGGTATAGGATGAATAGAGAAGGTAGATAGTAGCCTGGAGTATAAAGGGGTAGTTGAAGCTGCAGACACAGGTTGTTCAATTTAACATATAAATTATTCCCACATTTGGTTCTCAACTCTGGGAATCATTTGCTCAGGAGGAGTAATGCCTCGGTTGTCAAAAAGGCCTCAAGGTATCAACATTTAAAGATAAAGAAAAGAACTGGCTGAAACAATTAAAAACAGAAC
Source organism: Mastomys coucha (assembly GCF_008632895.1). Taxonomy (NCBI): domain Eukaryota; kingdom Metazoa; phylum Chordata; class Mammalia; order Rodentia; family Muridae; genus Mastomys; species Mastomys coucha. The sequence goes on from NW_022196898.1 coordinate 20,374,395, forward strand.
AAAATGATGTGAGTCTCCATAGTAATGAAGCAAGCAGCCAGTAAAAGTGACTTTCCATGTCTTCTCCTTGCTTTTACAGAAGAAAAGGAGAAATGCTTCCATTTGTAACTGTTTTTCTGTGGTAAATTTATGAAGTATGCCAGCTAGTACATGCAACTACTAGGGAACAGCTGAGGAGGCAGAGGCTTTGTTTGCAAACACCTCAAGTAGTAGGATCTTAGGATGGAAAGAACTGAAAGCTCTCTCCAAAGCGCAATGATGACAAGCATCTCAGGCAGAGAGAGCAGAGAGCACACTTCAGCACATAAAGTGACTGGTGAATTCCGCTCTGTTGTTTTTTTATAATAATTAATATTAGATATTTTCTTTATTTACATTCAGATGATATCCCCTTTCCTGGTTTCCCTTCTGGAAAAAAAACAAAAAAGCTCTACTCCTTCCACTCACCTGCTCACCAACCCATCCTCTCCTGCTTCTTGGTCCTGACATTCTTCTACACTGGGGCATAGAGCCTTCACAGGACCAAGGGCCTCTCCTCCCATTGATGACTGATTAGGCCATCCTCTGCTACATATGCAGCTGGAGCCATGAGTCCCTCTGTGTTGGTGCTTTAGTCCCTGGGAGCTCTGAGGGTACTAGTTAGTTCATATTGTTGTTCCTTCTATGGGGCTGCAAATCCTTCAGCTCCTTGGGTCTTTTCTCTAGCTCCTTCATTGGTGACCTTGTGCTTAATCCAATGAATGGCTGTGAGACTCTACTTCTGTATTAGTTGGGTACTGGCAGAGCCTCTCAGGAGACAGCTATATCAGGCTCCTGTCAGTCAGCACTTGCTGGCATCTACAATAGTGTCTGGGTTTGGTGTTGTATATGACAAGGATTCCCAGGTGGATCAGTCTTTGGATTGTCCTTCCTTCAGTCTCTACTCCATACTTTGTCTCTGTAACTCCTTCCATGGGTATTTTGTTCTCCTTTCTAGGAAGGGTCAAAGTATCCACATTTTGTTCTTCCTTCTTCTTGAGTCCTCTCCTTTCTTTAGACAAAAGGCCCCAGGACCCAGAGAGACAGCAGGGAGAGGGTGGGGCCAGGTGAAACTTGCTTCCTACACTATGGAATCAAGCCTGTTTTCTATCAAGTTACTTGTGCTGGTTCGTTTATCCAGTGTTTACTGGAGGTGAAAATTGAGGGAATCAAACTTTGGAGCAAAAAATACTAACAGAAAGTAAAGAAAATTTCAGGCTTTGTAGCCAAAAAACCACTTGGAAGCATAGCCAGGTCTGCTTGCTCCACCCAACCCCCTTCTGTGCAATTGACCAACCTTTTTTTTTTTTTTTTGGGGGGGGCTCATGGATAAGTAGTTACTTTCCAGATTTTTATTTAAATTCCATTGTGGTGGTTGTACCTGAGACATCATGGAGTCACTAGTGTTTTCTTCACATTATTGCAAGTCAATTTGAGACATGAATTAATGCTGTCTTAAATTCTTGGCTTGGTTAGAAAGCTTCTATGTCTTGTTTTACAAGTGATCCACTGGCGTTGAATACCTACTTCTGTTAAAAATCACATCCGGGCTGGCGAGATGGCTCAGCAGGTAAGAGCACTGACTGCTCTTCCGAAGGTCATGAGTTCGGATCCCAGCAACCACATGGTGGCTCACAACCATCTGTGATGAGATCAGACGCCCTCTTCTGGTGTCTGAAGACAACTACAGTGAACTACGCAGGAGCAAGTGGGCTGGAGCTAGTGGGGCCGGCAAAGGCCTTGAGTTTAATTCCCAGCAGCCACACACATGATGGCTCACAGTCATCTGTACAGCTACAGTGTACTCATGTACTCATACACATAAAATAAATAAAATAAATCTTTAAAAAAAAAATCACATCCATGCATGTTTTGGGTCCTCACGGAACATTTAGTAGACATTGTGGCCATGTTACTTTCGAAGCTGAGATAAAAAGAACTCCATAAAAGACACTATCATTGACCTTAATATAAAAAGGGACATGCTGAGTAACTGTGGAATCAGGAAAGAGTTTTTCACTTCATTAGCTTTTCTACTTTCTAGTGCTTTCTGAAAATGTGATGAGCGTAGCTGGCAAGCTTCATCCCTCTATGGAGAGATACAAAACTCCAGGCTCCTGCTGCCTGCTCTTCATTGTCTCTTTAGCAGGTCAGTAGAGAAAACCAGAGGTTAAATCTATAGCTATAGCTACAGGCACAGCTACAGCTACAGCTGCAGGTTACAGGCTATAGGCTATAGGCTATAGGCTACAGGCTATAGGCTACAGGCTACAGGCTACAGGCTATAGGCTACAGGCTACAGACTACAGGCTATAGCTACAGGCTATAGCTACAGGCTACAGGCTACAGGCTACAGGCTATAGGCTACAGGCTACAGACTACAGGCTATAGCTACAGGCTATAGCTACAGGTTACAGGCTACAGGCTACAGGCTATAGCTACAGGCTACAGGCTATAGGCTACAGACTACAGGCTACAGGCTATAGGCTACAGGCTACAGGCTACAGGCTATGGGCTACAGGCTACAGGCTACAGCTACAGGATATAGTCTACTGGCTACAGGCTATAGCTACAGGATATAGTCTACTGGCTACAGGCTACAAGTACAGGATATAGGTTACAGACTACAGGCTACAAATACAGCTATACGCTATAGGTTACAGGCCATAGGTTACAGCTATAGCTACAGCTACAGGCTACAGGCTATAGGCTATAGCTACAGGCTATAGCTACAGGCTACAGGCTATAGCTACAGGCTATAGCTACAGGCTACAGGCTATAGGCTACAGGCTACAGGCTACAGGCTACAGGCTACAGACTACAGGCTATAGCTACAGGCTATAGCTACAGGCTACAGGCTATAGGCTACAGGCTACAGGCTACAGGCTACAGGCTATAGGCTACAGGCTACAGGCTATAGCTGCAGGCTATAGCTACAGGCTATAGGCTATAGGCTACAGGCTACAGGCTACAGACTACAGGCTATAGCTA
>NW_022196898.1:20378304-20395804 GCF_008632895.1 Mastomys coucha
ACGCTATAGGTTACAGGCCATAGGTTACAGCTATAGCTACAGCTACAGGCTACAGGCTATAGGCTATAAGCTACAGACTATAGGCTATAGGCTACAGACTACAGGCTATAGGCTACAGACTACAGGCTACAGGCTACAGATACAGCTATACGCTATAGGCTACAGGCCATAGGTTACAGCTATAGCTACAGCTACAGCTACAGGTTCATGACTGGGGACCTTGACAATCACTGTCAGTCCAACCAGATACTGGGAAATTGATTAGGTAGATTCCAGAATTCTCTACTGTAGTATAATCACTCAGGCAAAAGGTTTCCCATGAGAATTTAATTTTTGTCCTGGATGCTTAGGCTGAAGAATAATATGAGGCATGGAGAATCTGAACCATCTAAGGCTGAAGTGATAAAGCACAAACTCACAGAAAGTTGGAAGCTCTTCCTTGAAACAGTTGCCTAGTTTCCCAAACTTCTTCTTTGCTCATTTAGGTATGATTACATGAGAATATTTTAAAAGCAATTTTGGGGAACTATAAACATCATTAAAGCCATTTTCCTCATGTTTACAGTTTATGAATACTTTAAAATCATAGGTGTCTACGTAAAATGTAAAGAGTGCTAAGGAACTACCACATTGGAATACCTATTTTCAAAGGGAGGAAGAAAGTGTCTTCATGATTTCTTCACACTTGGTACTTGGTAAACACCTGGCATGTCAGGCAGGCCCATGGGTGGAGATTTAGATGAAGCTGATGAGAACCACGGGAAGTGGAGGACCAGATACCGTAGCAAGCAGCATAGCATTTCAAATGCAACTTTGACCTCTTAACTCTGGCTTTAGAGTCAAGGATACAAGAAAGTGGTCATGGAATCTGCATCCGTGAATAAGGAGAGCTGCTGAGGCCAGGCGTGTGTCAGGTAGATCCTCCGCAAGGTGTGCTAAAAAAGCTATTGCATGAAGCTGTGGAGGTAAAGCCTGGCTTGCGTTGGAAACCTCAAGATGTTGGCTATTCCAACATGATCCTAATTTTTTATGCACATTGTAACATAAATATCACACACTTCTTATTTTTCTAATCCCAAGCCAAGGAAAGATGCTAACAGGAAAACAGCCCACAAGAAAAAAGTGTCTTACAGTCAACAGAGCTGAAAGAAGTTGAAGATCTTAAGAGCTCTTTGTCATCAGGCATAGAGATGCAGAGTTTGGAGTTTGCTCAGGTTTTGGTCCTGGTTGGGTCCTGTATTTGTCACCGTGATCCCTTTCCTCTCTTTTGGAACTGTGATGCATATATTGTGCCATTATATATTGGCAGTATGAGATCCGCTTTGTGATTTTACAGGGGGGTTACAGTTAGTCGATTATATGAGTCTCAGAAGAGACCTTAAAATATTGTTGAGACTGTTATAGACTATGGGAACTTTAGAAGTTGGACTAAATGCAATTTTATATTATGATATGGCTACCAGACTATGATCAGGAAGATGAATGTAGTGTTTTAAGTGAAAATGGTCTCCATAGCCTCATGTGGAGGGCACTATTAGGAGGTGTGACCTTGTTAGAATAGATGTGACATTTTTGGAAGAAGTATATCACTGGGATCAGGCTTTGATATTTCAGATGCTCAGGTCAGGCCAAGGATCACCCTCTTCTCTTTTTACCTGCCAATCCAGATGTACATTTCTCAGCTACCTCTCCAGTACCATGTCTGCCTGCATGATACCATAATGATAAAGGCATAGACCTCTAAATTAAAAGACTGTCCCAATTAAATGTTTGCCTTCATAAGAGTTGCCTTGGTTATGGCATCTCTTCACAACAATAAAAACTGTTTCTAAAACATAGGGCAAACAGCTAGAAACAATGGAAGGTCACATGTGGCTTTGAAGGAAAAAAATACATGAATAGTAATTATTTCAGAGAAAGTTTTTATTTTGATGGTCAAACATGTATAGAAAAAAGATAATTTTGGAATGGAATAAAATTACAAAAATAAAAAAAATTAACTTTTGGATTTGCTTTTAGTGGAAAAGTGAGAAGAAATTGCTGAAGGGAATTCCAGTCTCTGTGCCCCCTTTCCTCTTCTTTGCTCTAAATGCTATGTGATTATTTTTTACTTTTTAAATGAAATTTGTGCTAGTAATAAAGTATCTCATAAAATGTTTATGGATATTTTATAAATTGGACATTAAAAACACATTACCTTTAGTTACTTAAGTGATTTTAAATATTTGTAATCAAATGCAATCAAAGTATAAAATTAAGTTGCTGAAGACTTAAAAGGAGGTATTGTTTTATAAAACTACATAGAAGCAAAATTATGACTGCAAACCTGATTTATCTATAAGTAAATACCTAATTATTTCAACACTTTACAGCTTATTCCTCATAGGTTTTATTATGCATTTTCCTTTTCTATTACTTTAAATGTGTCTGAATGTGTCAAATATTTCTTAAATGTTTTATAATTTGTAAGAATATACATGTTTTGAAATTTGTCCTTGTTTTAAAATGCAATTATTATAGTTAATGTACTCATGACAACTAGCATCATATCATTAATGGAGTGAATGTTTTGAGAAATCAATTATCTCACTGATTTTATGGAGTTTCATCCAATTCAAAACTTCTCTAGATCCATGATAGGATGACTCAAGATGATGATGCTAGGAAACATTTTAACTGTGTTTATTTTCTAAACTATGAGCATTTCTCTGATTGTTTTTCATAACGTAATAATGTCTTATATGAGCTGCAGGGGAAATCAGGCATGTCAGAATAATGAATGATCCTAATTTTTTATGCACATTGTAACATAAATATCACACACTTCTTATTTTTCTAATCCCAAGCCTCTCTTCCTGTTCGCAGACTTTTTCTCTGTTTCATAATCCTCCCATTTCAGATTTGCCTTTATAATGGAATACTGCAGTAAAGGAGTAGCAACCTTTAAATCCCATGGAAGACCACCAAATGGAAAGTGTTTCAGTTATAAAACATAATTGATAGATGCAAATTCTTCTTCTAAAGATTTTATCTGAGGCTGTAACTCAAATACTAAAAAAATTAAAGACTATCACTCCATTGTTTGGGTATGAAATATAAATCATAATGGTAAATTACTTTGCCTTCTCTGTGCTACTGAATGAGTGTGAGAATAAGAGACAAGTTCCCTGTTTCAGACTTGAGCATATTGATTTCAATAATTTTCCTAATGTTCCTGTACTGGATAAGCCATCTCTCTTGTTCTATAATACAGAAAAGGAGAAAAACAAACATCTAAAGATACTAAGACCATTGCACTTTTGAAAACAACTGGAAAGTAAAACATTTCCAACACAGAGTAATGTTGCTTATCCCCGAGTATAAAGATGTTTTAGTAGGACTAACAAGGGGGAAGCTCATCTGTGTGTAGGATGATTTACGCTGAGAACTCTCATTGGAAAATTCTTTTTGGATTGCTTTGAGGAGGTTTTCCCCGCAGTGTCTGTTGGAGGTTTTAATCACCCAGTTTTATGCTGTTACTTTCTCTTACATGGGAGCTGTGTCAGTCAGTTCGGACAGTATCGTAATTGTTCTGTTTCATGTGTTTCTGTCTGTTACTCACTGTTCTCTATCTTGCTTGGTACATGTTGAAGAAACCGATTGATTCACAATCAAAAGCGTAGCTATCATGAATTGTTCTCCACAAGGAATAGTTCCTAAGGCAAATATTTAGTAGGTCTTTTCAGTAAATCTTGTTCAAAAGTATTTCCACTATGTCTAAGTGCAGGTGTTGTGAAAAATTCCTGGGTATTTGATAGAGAATAGTATAGACAAACCTGGATCAAATTTCTTATATTTCTTATCCTCCCCTTAGGGATTTGTTCCAGAATCTTGTAGACATTTGTAGCCCTTGTTAAAAATGCATAGCATTTTCATATCATCCATGTTCATACTATGTATTTTAAATTATATATTAGTTATATTACATTTTATTCATTTTATATTATATATGATCTAATCACCATGAGTCATATGTAAGTAGTTATAATGTTGAATTATTTGCAGAATAATGAAATGGAGAAAAAACTCTTTACATGTTACATTGTTGTTCTTTTTCCAAATTTGTTTGATTCACAGTTAGCAGAATCTATAGATGTGAACTTGATGACAGATCAACAATATGTGTGAGTGCAAGAAAACAAATATTAGCTCAGAAATAAACAAAGCAACACCAAGACGACATTATAGAAGAATTTTCAAAAAAGGACCATAAAAATGAATAAAGGAAGAAAGGTTAAAAGTTGCAACTTATGATAAAGCAAAGTTTTTTTTTAAGTAAATTTTAATGTAAACAGTTTCATTGGCTTCAACTAATGATCATGAACATAGGTACTAGCTTCTGGAGGCTTAAATGTATCATTTGATATATTTTGTTAACTTAGAGAATGTGGGCTGAATATATGAAAATTTTCATGCACTTATAGCTATTATAAATTAGACTGATATAAAGATACAGAGTGTACAACTTACAAATAATAACTACAATATTCTTTGCTGTAATTTTATATAAACAATTTATTCCTTCAGATACTTTTTATTGATTTTAGCTGAACTCTTGTATATGTAGCTAAACTATGGTTGTAAATGATAAAGGAATAGAGCTTGAACATAAATATTGGCTGGTATTTTCAATTACATAGGATGAAAGCGAGGCAGTGTGACTTATGTTGCTACTTCATTGTTTTTCAATGTGGGCAGCTTTGTGCTGGATCGTGCAAGGGCTGCAGAATGCTGGGATGGTATTTCCTCTGCTTCATGTGCATTTGTAACATATGAGCTTCTTATGTTGACACTGAATTTTAATGAAATCTTTAGGTTAATTCCTTAAAGATAGTCCATAAAATTAATAAATATGTGGATTATAATATTCAACAACTGTGATGATGTTAATCACCTCACAGTAGCAAGACCAAGCCAACAAAGTAGTCAAAGTATAAAGCTGGGGAGAGATCAAGCTACTTATACTTGCAACTGCTATAAGAAAGCAATCACACAACCTATATCATATTTAATGAGTTACAAACTAGCAACTAAAATAGGCTTTTGAAGTATATATTTCTTCTCCTACCTCCAAAATACATAGTTCCATATTGTACATTTCAGATTTTGTTAAATTTTAAATAAATAAATACTGGTTTTATTAATTTAACGTTCTTTAGACAGGATCTTTTTCCCATAGGAAATTCTTTGCCACCTCTTAACTAGAATCTTAACCATTAACTAGGTCATAACATTACCTCATCTATCATCTATCTGTCATTGTAGGCGTCCGTAAATGTATCCCTCTGTGTTTAAGAACTAGTAAAACAACCATGAGGTTCCACCTAACACCAAAGAGAATGGCTAAGATAAAAAATGTGGGTGACAGCAGATGCTGGCAAGGGAGAAAGAGGAACACTCCCCAATTCAGCAATGTGAGGCTGCAAGCTGGTACAACCACTTTGGAAATCAATCTGGTGGTTCCTCAGAAAATTGGAAATTGTTCTACCTGAAGATCCAGCTATATAACTCCTGGGCATATGCCCAAAAGATGCTATAGCATATAACAAGGGCATATGTTCCACTATGTTCACAAACGGACTTATTTATAATAGCCAGAAGCTGGAAATAACCCAAATGCCCCTTAACAGAACATGTGGTATAGTTACACAATGTAGTACTACTCAGCTATTAAAAACAATGAATTCATGAAATTCTTAGGCAAATGGATGGAAATAGAAAATATCATCCTGAGTGAGGTAACCCAGACACAAAAGAACACACATGGTATATATTCACTGATAAGCAGATATTAGCCCAAAAGCTCAGAATACCCATGATATAACCCCCAAACTATATGGAGCTTAAGAAGAAGGAAGATCAAATTTTAGATACTTTAATCCTACATAGAACTGGGAACAAAATAATCATGGGAGCTAGAAGGAGGGAGGTACCTGTGAGGGAGAGAGGAAGAGGAGGGGGAAAAAGGGGGCATGTCAGGAACAGGTATTGGAAAGGACAGGAGAGAATTACAGAGGGTCAGGAAATCGAATAGAAACGTAGCAATGGGGGATGGGGAACTGGGGGTAGCCACTATAAAGTCCCAGAGTCCAGTGAAATGAGAGGCTCCTAGGAGCCAATTGTGATGACTTCAGCCCAAATACTCAACGAAGGGGAGATATAAACCGTAGAGACCACACCCAGTAGATAGGAACAGCCCCCAGTTGAGAGATGGGGTAACCCATGCATCTCAAAAAATTTAACCCCGAAATGTTCCTGTCCAAAGGAAAGACAGGGACAAAAACGGCAACAGAAACTGAAGGAAAGGCCATTTAGATACTGCACTCCCTAGAGATCCATCCAATCTGCAGACACTACTGCTGCTGCCAAGTAGTGCTTGCTGACAGGAGCCTGATATGGCTTTCCCTGAGAGGATCTATCAGCACCTGTCCAGTACTGATGCAGGACCCTCAGTCAACCAGGAGATACCAATGGAAGAGCTAGGGGAAGGACTGGTGGAGCTGAAGGGGATTCAAACCCCATAAGAAGAACAATACCAACTAATTGGACCACCCAGAATTCCCAGGGACTAAACCACCAACCAAAGAGAATACAAGAAGGGAGGCCAGGACTCCTGATACATGTAATAGAGGATGGCCTTATCTGATATCAGTAGGAGGGGAGGGAGGCTGATGCCCCAGAGTAGGGGGATTTTGGAGGGGTGAGGCAAGAGTGGGTGAATGGGTAGAGGAGTACCCTCATAGAGGCAAACGGAAGGGGAAAGATGGGGGTGGGATGGGGGTTTGTGGAGGGATTACTGGGAAGGGGGATACCATTTGAAATGTAAACCAATAAAATGATTAATAAAAAAAGAACTAGTTTTCTACCACTGCCTTTCTCTATTTTAGTCTGTTTCTGTCCCTGTCAACATCTGTCTCTCTTCCTCTCTCTTTTTCTGACTCTCTCTCTTTCTGTCTCTCTTTCTCTGTCCCTTCTCACTCTGTCTGTCTCTCCAATTCTTATTTTTCATAAACATAGTTTGCTTATTTAAGCAGTTCACTAAAGGGCACAGGTGGACTTCTGTTAATGGATTGAATGATGACTTATAAAAGAGGGGAAATCAAGGGCTATGCTGAGATGCAGAGTCTGGAACAATTGCCTAGGCTTGTCTACAACTCAACTAAACTTTCAAAAATGAGACTTCGGACCGAGAATGTCAGCATGTGCCAAAGGCTCTGTGAGAAAGCATGTCCACCTGCTCTGAAGACAGGGAAGTGACTGCATTTACTAAATGTATGAAACAACCTTGCAGCATTTATTATCTTACTAACAGTCACAGAGTACGTGGAGGATGAAGATTTGAACTTAGCAGGCTGATTCTCCAGGTGTTTCATCCTACTTGTTTTAGAGGTATCTGAGGCTATATGTGGATAGAATTTCATGCTTGGCTTCAAAAAATGCATTTTATTACTTCAGCACATGATTTCATCAATAAATACATGCAAGAGGCAAGCTTTTAAAATTTACATATGTAGCTTATCCAAAATATAAAGTAAATGTGTATTCATTTTAAGGTCAAGATGGAAACAAAATACAATTTAAAATACTATGTTTGTATTTCTTTAAAATTTAAAAATTAAATATGATTATATCACTTTATTTACCTGTCATTCCTCCAAACCCCTCCTATGTGCTCAATCTTTCTAATTAATGAATTCCTTTTGGATATTATTGTTACGTGTACATGTACATAAATGAGCACATAAAATGAACAATGTCTATTTACTGTGATTTGGATATTTTAAATTGGCCAAAGGTTATATTGATATATGAACATATTCTATTGAAATATTTAAAGATTGTCTCATATATGAAGAAAAATTTATTGGTCAGACATAGACCTACTTATGGAAGTTATAAACCAACAAGGATTAAATAAGCTTTGCTACAGAAAATGTAGCTGTGTAGATCAAGTGGTTAAGTAAATTAAGATCACTAAATTTGTTGTTATATGTTAACACTCAAAGGTGGGACACTGTGAACTAAAGAGTTAAATGACAAAACTGAATGTTTTTTAGAAAAAATTCAGTTGTTTTCCTTTATGGCTTTTACCAATGATATTTCTAGCTTCAGTGCCTCTTTTGCTGACAATTAGCACATTTAAATGAGTTCATCAGCAAAATTTAAAGTAGCGATAGTTAGTGGATGACTGGAGCCCTTTGGAACTGCTGAAGTTAGAAGTATTGAATTCAAGAATTTTAAGGTTCTTGGATAATATTCATTATAAAGGTTACCATTGGAAAATGCACACTGCTTCTCTGTGATATAGGAAAATTGATCTTTCTTTGTTATTTGTTAATCAAAATGTGAAAATGAACGTGGTTCTTTTGCTGAAATATTGAGCAACCTCTTTTGATCAAATAAAATTGTTTTTATTATAAATCACTTGTAAGCATGTTTTATTTCAAATTCAGTCATAATAAATTTGTAGGATTTGTGCCTGAATAAAATTAAGAAGATATGCTAGATGCTCACAAAACAGAACTAAACTTTGATTTAGTATACATATGTTCATGTGTCTCTTGGAACAGACTATTTAAAAAAAAAAAACTTATGTTTAAACTAGGATGACAGCCATTACAATTATTTTGTCTCATAGCTTATTTCAATGCAAGATGTGCTTTCTGCAGCACCTCAAAGTCAACCTTTAAAATGTACTCTTGTTCACATTTTGTCACGTATACTGCTCCAGAACAACTGGTCTTTTTCTGTCTTCTAGGCACTTTTCAACATGGTTTTATTTTTGTGAGCATAAAGTATGGTTTTAGGAAACATACATTTGAAGGTCTCCTGGGCTCAAAGACAGAGGTCTGTGAGTATCGTTCAGATTTCAACACACAAAATGCAAGTATCCAAGGTTGACATGACAGTGCTACATAAAGCAAGCTGGGAGAATGAATGCAGTACTGTGTCCTAAGTTACCTTGGAAGTGAGGACTTTCCTCACCTACCTGTTACTCCCCCTTTTGGGCATCAATGTCCTTTTGGTGTGTTATTTGTTTACTCCCAGTCAGGAACCTTCATCACTAAAACTCATTTCTGCAGCTGTTTCATAACAAGAGTTTCTGAATTGCATGTTTTCTTCTTCCTAGAAATTTTATTGCAGACAATCTCTGATTTTAATTAGATGTTGTTCCCCCTTTTATTTATATTTTTCCTTTCAAAGGAAGAAATTGTAATTATCTTGTCTGTGTGAGGGGACTTCTTCCCCAACTGCAGCATTTAGTTATTGAAAAGAAACGACATGTTTGTCTGGAATGAAATATTTCTTGTGTTATACTTTGTTCATTCTTATAAGAAGAAAATATAATTAAACCGATATTGCTTTCCTCAGAATAATGTAGTTTACACTTATCTTCCCCCCTTTCATCTCACAGTAGACAAGGACGCATTGAGTGACGTATATTTAAATTTCATATGCTTAGATTGAAAAGATACTCATAAGAGTATTGTTTTGGAACTAAGACAAAGCTAGAAAATCAGATCTTAACATCTTTGTTCTTTGCTTAGCTTCCAAGTCTCTTGGTGAGTATATTAGTTTATTACATGAAAGGAAGCAACGTAGGTAAGAATGATTTGTTTTACCCTAGAGCTTTTGGTGGTAGGGTCTTAGACTTTAGTATAGTCACTTGCAGCTGTTCACATGAGAATAGTATAGAGCAATCAGAAACAGGACCGAAAGAAGAATTGGACTACAAAGTCAGGTGAACACCCATCAGCAACTGGGCTTCCTCCAGTCTGACTCCACCTTCCAGAGCTTTCTCACTGGCTGGGGAAGAAGTTTACAAATACAGAAGCCCTTCAGAGACATTTTACATAGAAATCATGGCTATAAGTTTCAAATATTGGCATTTTTGTATGTACTTAATAAAATGGAAATGTTTTGACTAAATTATAAAAGAAATAAAGCAAAATAGTAAATATACAAGCCTGAATTAAAGGCAGAATATTTTAAACCTAATTCCTTCATCTCTAGAATTTTTCTATTTTAATCATTTTATAGGGAATAATATTAATAATACCATCTGTGATGAGAAAATACTTGATATATAAAATTGTACTTTAGTTTCACCGATTTGTCTTTAGAAAGTATGCTCATCTCTTTTGATTCACTCTATGCAGTATCTTCTATTTTTTCAGAGAAACTTTGTTCTTTGCTGTTTTCATTCCTCACTTGATTTACTCGTCCTCACTGCCTGGCTTCTGACTTTGTCCTTGGAAAGACAGTTCAATGTCATTTGCTGCATCTTTAATAACAGATTTTTCTTGTGCTTTTCAAACTTCAGTACTTGTCATCCAGTTTCATTATTGAAATTTTCCGTAGAGCACGATGAGCAGCCAAAGGGCAGCTATGATTCCTATCAATATATGCAACCTGAAGGGATGTTAAGAAAATGCACAGTACTGTGCTTATCTAGAAATGTCATGGAACTGGAACAAGAAATCTCAAAACTACAATTATTGTTAACATGAGGGTGCTATCCAGCATGGGAAAGCTCAGCCCAATTAGTCTATGCTGAGAAGCATTACTGAGCAGGTTCTAAATCAATTACATGAGTTGCCATGCAACACATACATCTATGCCAGAGATTCTCAACTTTTCTCGTGCTGTGACCCCTTTAATACAATTTGGCATGTTCTAGTGACACCCCTCCACAGCCATAAGATTGGTTTGTTGCTACTTCCTAACTGTAATTTGCTACTCTTGTGAATCATAATATAAATAAATACCTTTGAAGACAGAAATTTGCCAAAGGGGCTGCAACTTACAGGTTGAGAACTGCTGATCTATACATTAGAATACATTTAAAAATGTTAATTACTGCTATGGCTACCTTCCAAACTTCAGTCTCCATTATGAAAACACAACAGGTTTATGTAAACATTTGCTGCCTCAGCTGAAAATCAAATCACCCAGGTTCTCTTTGAGTTAAGCAGGATTAAGTGTTCATGTGATATAAAGAAATGTAATGAAAATTGGTTGTACAAGCTTCGAAAGGGCTGCTTAAAAAAAAAAAAAAGATGTTTTAGTTGTGTGTTTCCTATTTCCTGGAGTCAGGAAATAAGGGTATTGACTGAATAAGAATAGCTAACTGGTACCATGAAGTGGGAGCTGTTAAAATTAATGTAACAAAGCAGACAAAGTTGTGTTTCTACTTAGCTGTGGAATTACTAAATCGGGACAAGACTACTCTTGCTTCAGAAGAAATAAGTGAAAAGCTTTATTGGGAAGTCATTGCTTATTTTTAGTTTTCTGTGATTTACAAATAAACTTAAAGATGCCACTTTTTACAGCAGGAAAGAAATGAGACTGATGTTATTTTGCTTTGAGATAAGTTGCAATGATACATCTTGAATTTCTGGGTTGGATTTCTGCATTTATGTCAGGATATGGGTCAGTATAGTGGGAATTCTGTCTGCTACAGATGCTTTTCAACACTAGTTTTTATAAACAGAATGCTGATATTGGTCTTTCCCTTTATCCCTCATGATCTTCTCTCAATTCTGACATAAGTTTTCCTCCTCTTCTTCCTCCTCTTTTTCCTCTTCTTCTTCCTCCCCTTCTTCTCCCTCACTTCTTCATCTGATTCTAATTCTATCTTGCATCTCTCTAGAGGCATTAAAATAATCCTGTTGCCTCTTTGTTCTTTAATGACATCCTGCAGTCAATTACCAAATGCTATCAGTTTGACCTTTAAAATATTTGTAATTGCTCCCAATTCTTCATCCTATTTTTACATTGCTATCTCAGGCCTTTGTATGCCCCTCAGCAGTAAAGGCTCCACATGGTTCTGTAATCTTTCTCCTCAGTTCTATGTGCTCAGAACTCTTCACTGCTTTGCAGAAATAAAACATGAAAAGTAGACACAATAATTTACTATTTAAAATCCATTTTTCATCACGCTTAGCAATGATGATACTCTTTTTCCATGAGTCATTTGGTCTGTATGTTACTTAGAATATATATTGAAGTTTATGACATAGGATGCTGGCCACCCCCTCATCCTGCACCACACACACGAGAATGGGAGTAGTCCACTGCATCTAGTTCTTAAGGCAAACATGACCTTACATCTTCTTGCTCTATTTTCCTCAAACTTAACTTGCTTTATTTTGCTACATTGTGTTTTTTCTAAGATGAAAATAATTTTTTATTACTGTCCTAGACTGATTTTTGAATTTAATTGTTGTAGGAGGAATGAGTCAGCATACCCTGACCCCATAATGGCCCGCGCATATGTAACAGCTGTATTCACATTTTACAATTTTAAGATCTGCTTGGCACAAGGAAACAAAGGATGACATAGCACATGACCTGGCCAGACAATCAGATGGTGCCAGCAACAAGGGAGGTTGTTTATGGACCAATGAGATATAGGGTATTAAGGTACAAACCAATCCTGAAAAAAAAAAGAAAAAAGAGTCTGCTTTGACTTCTCACCTGACTCCCCGAGTGTGTGACATTGGTTCCATACCTTCTTATACCCTACCCCAAAGGGCCATCTCTAGGGGCTAGGGCAGCAAATTGTAATACTTGAAATTTTACAAAAGTTAATGTACATTGCTAAAGAAATGGCTCAGCAGTTAAGATCATGTGTTGATATTGCAGAATGCCTAAGTCCAATACTCATAGGGAAGCTATACATGCCTTGCCATTCAAGTTCCAGGAAATCTGACATCATTTTCTGTCCTCTCTTTGCTCAAGGCATGCAAATAATGCAGTAAATCTTTGAAAGCAGACAAAATTAATATCTCAAAATGTTAATGTAGTCTTTCTATTCTCTCTTTTATTTTTAAAATCATTCAGTTTTTATGTTATTTCATTGGCCTTTCAGAAACTTTCGATTATTTTCTTTCAAAAACCTGTTTAAAAAGTGTTGGAGAGATAGCCCAATTGGAAGCATATATGCTTGTGGGCACAAAGTCCTGGCTTCAAATTCTAGGACCACATAAACAGGGCATGATTATGTATATCTGTAATCACAGCACTTGAGAGGCAGAGACATAAAGATTATATAGCTGAAGCTCAATCTATAACCTCAGCTATATAGTGATTCAGAGCCAGCCAGGACCACTTGAGAGCTTTTCTCAAAAAGAACAAACACACAACCTTCCTGTTACAAGCAAGCCAGTGGCCAGTGTATGTTTGCCTTTGTTTCATCCCTCTTAGCCAGTCTCATAAAGTAAGATCAGTTCTAGCTCTAGTTTCTCTTTTCTTCTTGTGGTTTAATTATAAAGAACCCATTTTGGAGGATGTGTGATATATAGCTTAATATGATCTTTTTTTTTTTTTAAAATATGCTTTATGGATACCTTTTGTTGAGGAGAAAAATATCTTTTGTATGCCAGGGAGTAAAAGTAACAAAATATCAACATGTCAAATTCTTGTTGTATGTTGTTGCAACAAAATATATATAAAAGTCAAATATATAAACATGATGTATTTTATTATGTAAAATGTTAAAAATATATTAAAATTACACAAAATAAGCACATGAAATAAAAGAATTAAATATTAACTATACTGATTGTATCAAAAGACTATTATTTGTAATGATTTTTTTATATATTAGTATGATAAACAGTGAACCACTGTAGTGAAAATAAAGAGGAAAAGAGAAAGAATATTAAGTTACCAGAATAAGGAATAATAAAAGTACATACCTTATAAATAGATCTAAAGATGTGTGAGTCTCACTAATTTGTGCTCTGTCGAAATTAGGATAGGTTAACATAGCCATGAAACAATGTCTTCCTCTTTTTCAGAATGTTAGAAAGGGGTTATAAAGAAACTAAAGAAAGCTAAATAAAAATAGAACATTGTAGAGGATGAAAGATGAAAGTCTTTACATATTATTGGTGAAATGTAGGGTTTTTTTATACTACATATTCTTGTTAAAATATATTTGACCTTTGAATTATGAAAGAAAATTTAAATACTATAGTATTTTAATAATATCCATTCTGTAATTATTTTCATTCTAGGTTTGGCACAACACTGTCTGAACCCTCAGTATTAAAGAGAGTCTGAAACCATACTGTTGTATGCTATTTTTGTGGGTGATCTTCTTGACCCAATATCAACCAAAGAAACAAACTGGAAACACAAAACATGGGATAAACATGTTAAATGTACATCCAAAAGAGTTAAATATGTGTGTACATATGTAAAAATTGTGAATGTAGCTGAAAATATAGAAAGAGGAACCCTTAAGACACATTGACAGCTTTGCCCTTAGTTTCACCGGATCATGTTCTGGGGTGGAAGATTTTTCACTGGGTAGTCTTTCTTATTGATTGAATTTTTATCACTTCTTTGTAATCTTTCATATCTCAAAGTGACTAAAAAACCAGAAGACTGTAAATTTCACATCTATTATACGAGCCCTCTTTTTAAAATCATAGTTATAGAATGATTGAATTCAAAATAATAAACTGTATCATATGAATAATTAAGTGGTTATTTCAAAGATTCTTCTTTTTACTGTGTCTTCTGGATAGAAATGAGGAAGTATGATTCCTGCTCTCTCAAGAATTTGTTGCCAGTTTACAAAGGCAGCAGTACAAATGGTTTGTCCTGTGCCAAAGGCCAGATGTACCATGCTTTCCCAAAGCTATCACACAGTGAATAATGCTCATTGTGTACGTTATGAACATGGCAGAAACTCCATTTCCTTAGCATTGATATTCCCTCTCTTATTTTTAATTAATTGACTACTTACTGTTTCAATATTTTCTCAGCATTTCTGAATCCTTAGTTCATACTTAATGGAATTTATATTTTAATTGTGAGGTGAAAACACAAACCTATAAAGGAAAAGAAAACCTACTGCAAATTGGTCAGCTCTGAAATCATAAGCTCAAAAGCAGCAAAAATGGACTCAATGGGTTGTATTTATATATTTAGGTATTTATATGTACATAGCAATAATAATCAAATGAAAAGAGGCCATACATTTAAAAGGGAATGGATAGGATGGAGTTCAAGGGAAAGAACATGGAAGGGGCTGTAGAGAGAAATCTTAAGGGATAAATGTTTTGATTATTATTTTAATCAAAAAGATTAAAACAAATAAAAAGAAATGAAAATCCATAATATTAACTTAAAATCACAATTATTTCTACAAAGTAAAAATGGTTGAATCAGCAGGCATTTTTAAAAATGTGTTAATTCTGAGGTTTGAAGCTTACTGATTGGACTCATAGGCTGAACCACTTGAGAATATAGAACTATGTGGTGTGATAAAATTCTAAGCACAGAAAGAAAAATTTATTTTCTTTAAAAGATCATTTCTGTCTTTGGAGATTTTTACAAAGGTCTGGGATGGTTCATATACATGTACTGTTGCCAATATTATAGAGAATTTAATGAAATAAGAGATTCAAAACTTTATACAAAGGCCATATTTGTACAAAGTTAACCCAGGTGTTAGATAAATTCAAACTAGAGAGAGCCGTAGTGTAATGAAGGACAGGTTCAAGAGATCATCTCTTGTCTCATTCATTGCTCTAAAGCCATTATTTTTCAAGATCAGTGAAACAATATGCCCATGTCAGTGATATTAGATTTCATTATTGTGGGACCAACTTTTGTAAATATCAGCTCATTCACCCAAATCTCTGAAACCCTCAAGTACTTTTTTGTTTTGGTTTGGTTTTTGGAAGCTGGAGAGATGGCTCAACAGATAAGAGGCATGCTGCTCTTGCCTTCCTCAGCACCCATATCAGGTGGGTCACAATAGCCCTTCTGTAAGGACAGTTTTATAGAATCAGATGCTTTCCTACCTCTGAGGGTACCTGTAGGCTCATGAAGCCCAAAAACACATTCAGGCACACATGTATGGACTAAATAAATGGTAGATCTTTACATTTTGTTTTAGTGTGGATTTATCTTTAAGTAAGAACAACCTGTTCATATATGTGTTGCAAACTGGCACTGATTTGTCTTATAAGATGTAAAAGGAGGGTTGAGGCTCATATATGGAAATGCTACAGTGACTTAAAAAGTCACTAAAGAAGCAAGATCATTTTGAGTTTCTATTCTAAAGTACTTAGTGTGTTGTTCTTTGGGTTCTGGTCTTCAGGCTGCTTGTCATATCTCCGGGAAGAAAACAAACAAACAACAACAACAGCATCAAACAAACAAAAGAGACAGAGGCCAAACTATTGTCATCAGCTGGCAGGAAAGTAGAAACATTCTTAAGGTCCTCTGGGGAGGTGTGTACAGCAGTAGCATCTCCTAGAAACCAGCCCCGAGGCACCTCAGAAGGAGGGTTGCCTAGGAGGAATATGCAGCTTTCAATATTTTCAGATGATCCTTACTACATCCGGAAGCTTGATATGTCTGTGCTCCGTAAATATCTTTATTTTCTTAGCAAAAAATATGGCTCACAACAGATTCTAGGCAGCTGACTGAGGAAGTTACCATGCATGCTATTACATCATAATTCTGAGAAAAAAAGGTTTTATTAAATGTATTAAAAAGTACATTTGGGAAGCAGACATCTTTGTGGGTTGATATTTTCTTAAAGTTATATTAAAGCATATGGGATGTGCTGTTGGATATGGGTGTTTTTATGTGTGTTATAGGTTACATATAGCACCAGACTGGCCTTGAATACTATGTAACAAATGACCTTAAGATCCTGATCTTCCTGTTTTAAAATCTGAAATGCTGATAAACAGATCATTGACTCCATACATAACCATAACCAGTGTTTGTTAAGTCTTTGGTTGATGGGTTTTTTTCTAAGCATTTTTAAAAAATTTGGGATTATAACATAATCTCATTTCTCCTTCTATTTTCTCCCTCCCAACTCTTTCATATACATTCATTAATACATAAATATAAGCTGTTCAATCTGTTGTATTTGGATGTATAAGCTGTTCAAGGCTGACCATTTGGTATTGAATGTCCAATGGGTATACTTTCTCTCGGGAGACTATTTTTACTGCTCTTAGCATTCCTTACAGTTGCCTGAAATTCTTTGTCCTGTGTTGAATATGTTTTTAGCATTTTAAATTTATTTATTTTGAGACAGGATTCTTTCAAATTGCTCAAGTTTAATTTTAATTCACTTAGAGTCCAGACTTGTGTTTAACCCTTTGTGATAAATACTCTGCCCTCTGAGATTATAAGCATGATTCACCATACTTGATTCCTAACACTTTTTTTTTAAAAAGAACTTTATCATTTTATCTTTTCCTTAGTGATTAAAGTTAAAGTCATGAGCCTACCCATGCTGAACAAGAGCTCTACCAGTAAGTGCCATTATACACATAGATTAGTGTACCTTTCATCCTCTATCAGAGAAGTGTTTTGTTGTTGTTTGTGTGTGCATGTGCATGTGTGTGTTGTTTTTCACACTAAATGGCAATTGGCACAGACACACACAGCTAGTCAAGATGCTAAGAATTGCACA
>NW_022196898.1:20400804-20403156 GCF_008632895.1 Mastomys coucha
GACCATGATGCTCATCTGCTACTATGTGCTGGGGATCTACATCCAGCCTGTGCTTGCTTTGGTGAATCAGTCTCTGGGAGCCAGCAAGGATCTAGGTTAGTTGACTGTATTTGTCTTCCTGTGGAGTCTCTGTCCTCTTTGGATTTCTCGATCCTTCCCCCAACTCTTCCATGAGACTCCCTGAGCTCCATCTAATGTTTGGCTGTGGGTCTCTGCATCTCTTTCCATTGGCTGCTAGGTGGAGCCTCTCAGGGGACAGTTATACTAGGCTCCTCTCTGCAGGCATAACAGAGTACCATTAATAGTGTCAGGGATTGATTCTTGCTCATGAGATTGATCTCATTTTGGGACAGTTATTGGTTGGCTATTCCAGCAGTCTCTACTTTCTTTGTCCCAGCACATCTTGTAAGCAGGACACATTTGGGGTTGAAGGTTTTGTAGGTGGGTTGCTATCCTTATCCTTCCACTGGAACCCATACCTGGCTACAGGAAGTAGCCATTTGAGGATCCATATCCCCACTGAAAGGAATTTCAGCTTGAGCCATCTCCAAAGACCCTCTGGGCCCTCTCCCCATCCTAGGTCTCTGGCAATTCCTAGAGATTTCCTACCTTGCTGGTTGCCATTCTCTTTCCTCTGCTCTCCCTACATATGATCTTCCATCCTCTTCCCTGCCTTGTTCTTCTCCCCATGCACTCTTCCACCCACTTCCCTCCTTCTACCCACCTTCAATACCTATTTTCTTTCCCATTCTGAGAAAGATTCAACCATCATCCCTTGGGTCCTTCCTGTTATTTGGCATCTTTGGGACTATTGATTATAGCATGATTACCTTGTACTTTATGGCTAATATCCACTTATAAATGAGCACATACCATATAGGTCCTTTTGTGTTTGGGTAACCTCACACAGGATGATAGTTTCTAGTTACATCTATTTGCCTGTGAAATTCATGATGTTGTTATTTTTAATGGCTGACTAGTATTCTGTTGTGTAGATATATCACATTTTCTCTATCCATTCTTCAGTTGAGAGAAGTTTGTTTCCAGTTTCTATTACAAATAAAGTCGCTCTGAATATAAGTGAGCAAGTATTCTTGTGGAATTGTGGAGTATCTTTTGGGTATATGTCCAGGAGTGGAAAAGTTGTATCGTGAAGTAGAACTATCCCCAATCTTCTGAGAAACTACCAAATTGATCTCCAGAGTAGTTGTACAAGTTTGTACTTCCACCAGCAGTGGAGGGACTTCCTCTTGTTCCACCACTTCACAAGCAACAGCCTGTGCTGTTTTTTTTAGCCATTTTGGTTGGTGTAAGGTGGAATCTCAGATTTGTCTTGATTTACATTTTCCTGTTGATTAGGGATGTTGATCATTTCTTTAGATGCTTCTCAGCCATTTGTGATTGATTCCTCTGTGCAGAATTCTCAGTTTACCTCTGCACCCCATTTTTAATTGGGTTATTTGGATTGTTTGTGTCTAACTTGAGTTCTTTATATATTTTGGATATTGGTCCTCTGTCTGACGTAAGGTTATTAAACATCTTTGCCCATTGGAGATTGGTTCTAATGCTTTGATTCAATTAGGAAAAGCAGGCTAGCGAAGGTGGGCTTAGAATTCCCAAGCGTTTGAGTAGCCAAGGCATTTAAGAAAAGTTAATGTGTGTGTGTGTGTCTTTCGTTTGTTGATCCGGAAGAGCTTCCGTATCAGCCTCTGGAAGTATGACTCGCTAGGAGCATAAAGCAGAATAGCCCAAACAAACTCCTTAGCAACAGATGGCGGCCAATTTGGTAGGCAATAATTTATTTTTTAAGTTATTTAGAGATTATTGGATGGAATACACACATGTAATGATATAGTTTAGGAGGAGGGACAATTAGTTTCTCAGAGAGCCAAGTCATGAGTCCCATGGTTCCCTCTTAAAGCCATGTAAGTAGAACAAAGGAACATAGCCTTCTGCGGGGTTTACCCTGGGCTTTCTTTTCTTTTTCTTTTTATGGTGAAAAAAAAGTGTATATTTAGAAGTAACCATCTGGACTCAGTTTAGATGATCCTGAAAGACTGGAAAATTTAGAAATTTGGGAAAAAGCATGCTAATGAAAAGGTAAATGTATTAGTAGAGATGTATGTATACTGTATAACCTTTACTTAAAGGACATAGAAGGTCTCTGTAATGAGCCAAGAATGTAGACTAGCCAGTTTCAGAAACCTGTTGGCCACAAAGGCTCCCCCTAGTTAGGTCCAAGAACAAAAGGCAGGTTATGAGCCATCTGGGTAATTCTAGGGAATGGTCAGCCATTAAGAAGATAGCATTGACCAAACCACATTCCTCTAGACAATGAGTGTGCAGGACGAC
>NW_022196898.1:20403197-20413193 GCF_008632895.1 Mastomys coucha
CCCCCCCCCCCCCCAGTTTGTGATTTTTCCCTTTAAATACCCCTCACTTCTTGTGTTCAGTGTCGAACTCCTCTGACCTGCATGGTCACGAGATCGACCCCCGTACAGGCCTATCCCAAATAAACCTCATGTGATTGCAGCAAGTTCGGTCTCTCGTGAGTTATTGAGTGGTCATGTTATCCTGAGACTTGAGTGAGGTTCTCCCCAGTTCTGGGGGTCTTTCAATCCCAATCTTGTTGGCAACATCTAGAGCATCATAATCAGGAGTCAAGAGAATATACGCGCCTTCTTCTCTCTGTTGGACCTTATCATGGTATTGATTTTTGCCACATCAATGTCAAGGAGTTTCTTCACAGCCTGTTTGATCTGGTGCTTGTTGGCCTTGACCTCTATTTTCTTCATGTCTGACTCAGTGGTCAGTAGAAATTTGATGATAGCTTAGTGGTCAAGCTTGTTTCTCCTGGGCACACTCTTTCAAGGATATTTCGGCTACCTCTGTAGCTGCAGGGTCTTGAGTGAGTGACATTCGGATCTTCTTTTTGTGGCTGTGGACGCCCTTCAGCATTGTCTTCTTAGCTTTCAAGGCCTTAGCTTTGGCTTCGGCTTTGGGAGGGGCAGGAGCTTCCTTCTTAAAAGGAGTCTAGCCTCCTCAGTGAGCCTTACTTGAGGTACTGGGTGCCCCTGTTGTGCAGAGTCCCACAGGTTCCCTGATCAGGTGCTAGGAGGAAAGCAATGAGAAGCCGGAAATAAAAGCTGCCCGTCTCTAGCCAGCAAATAAAGTATAGAGATTTATAAATTTAATTTAATTCTATTTAAGGATTGAAGAGGGTACAATGGCAATTGTTTAAATGTCCTTAACTATACAAAGATATTAGGTTCTGTAGAAGGGAGAACATAGGGAGAGTGAATGGAAAGATGGTTTTGAAAGACTCCATCTAGAGTTCCCGCTCAAGTCCTAGGAGGCATGCACCCAAGAAACATGAAAAGCCATCTTAATGCAAATGCAGAGGTAGTTTTATTCAGGGCCCTGGTTCGTTTCCCAATCCAACTCATGCAGGAGTCTAGGGAAAACTGACCACGAGGTCCAGGGGTTAAGGCTATTTTTATAGGAAAAAAGGTCTGGGGAGACAAAGGAATTGGTGTGGCTATACATGATTGGCTATTTTGAATGCCTTTCGTGCAGATCAGAGTTGAGAATTCCTAAAAAAGTGAAATTCCTAGCAAGAGGGGAGAGTGCTATTCAAAGTTCATACTGACCCTTAGCTAACACTTAAGAAAACCAAATGGCCCAGGGTCCATCACTCAATGTCTGTAGGCCGGGCACCTCATTGCCTTATCTCTGAGATTTGCACTCCCCTGGTCAGCTTTTCCCTGGCCCAGCTGTCCTCTGGCCCCTGTGGTTTTCAGCAATCCTCTCTAACCCTGGTCTCAAATTTAACTCTATCAATCCCAGGCTTACGTGGGCGAGTTCCTGTTGGATTTTTTTATTTTCTTTTTCAGTTTAAAGAAATTTAAGTCTTGCCAGGGCAAATTCTCAAATGGATCCGCATGGGATTTCTGGGATTGCCTAACCTGGCATTACAGCAATAAAGCCTGGAAATAGGCTTATACAGTAAGTAGAAAGGAGTTTAATTAAACTTAAATACAGAGATACATAAATATTGAAGCTTTCGATCCTTAAATTATAGGTCAAAAGGGAGATGGTGAAAAAATACTCTCAACAGTTCATATTGTTTTAATTGATCTGAATTGTTTTAACCATCAAAATGTGTGTGGTTATGAGTTTGGTGGTTATATTAAAATTCCTCTGGGAGAGAGGTCAAGCTATACCTTTAATGATTTCTGGTTACTGGACTGAGGACATGCTATTTTGGGAGAGAGGCTCTGTATTTGTGTTGACAGGAAAGGAGTAGCTTTAGGTCCCTTCCAGAGTGATATGGATCATATATTACAGGGCTGCCATGCACACGTTGTATGACAGCAGTATTTGAGGCAAAAACTTCAAGGAAGTCAGTCTCCTGCCCCTGCATTGTTGCCTGGCACTCCTAACTCAGAGGTAGCCCAGATATGTCCTTGTGAATTCGTGTGCTAGGTGCCCACCAAGATATGATTTATTAACAGCTAGGCAAAATTAGACATTGCTCTCTGACTTTTATCAACGTTCCAACATCTTAGCCAAACCCTGGTTTGGAGTTTACCCACCCAGACTAATTGCCTCCAGCATTGTGAGTAGGGCTTTGAAGCTTACAGAATGGAAGACTTATCCCAGGGCAAGGTCAACTAGAATCTTCATTCTCAGTCAAGTACTGCAGCTGAACCACTCCTAAGAATTAGCAAGAGACTTTTCTGTACTTGCCCAAAAGATTAGCATAGTGGGCATTTTACCTAGGATGGGCGGGACCTTGTGAATGTGTGTGTGAGACAGTGTAGAACATTCAGCAGTCAGCAGTCTGCATTGAGGATTTGAGATTCCAGCCTCTGTCCTCCTGGCTGGTGCACCTGCAGCACCGCCCCCCCCCCCACTACAGCCGGGCCCATGCATCCTGAGCATGCTCGGAGCCCGTGGGTGCTGCACCAGTCCAGAGGAGATGGCTGTTGTATTTTAGACCCAGTGTATTTTAGATGGCCTCAGAGGTACCCTGACCACTGAGCTGCCAGAGTTTTCATCTCTCTTTTGCAATGATTGTAAAAGCCTCAAGCAATTTTTAAGAAATACATTCAGATGCCACACTTCTTGTGTCGAGTCTGTTTATCACCAGCCAAATCCCTTGCACACCTGGCCAGAACTCATAGTCCCTCTGAACTGGGGCTCTCTGCTGAAACCTGGTCCTTGGCACAGGGCTTCCTCTGAAAATTTTGAAAAAAATTGAGAAAATTGAACAACAGGTCACTTGATCTGCTAATTCCTCAACATGACAACAGCCCAATAACTGGCTTAGACAAAAAAAAAAAAGTCTCTAGACAAAATTTTAGCTAAAATTAGACAATAAATCTTATTGATTATGGAATCCTTAAGATTCATTGTGCCATCCTCTACATGGCATGAATGAAGACTTATTAAAATAGATTATTAATAAAATTAACTCAAAACAGATAGTTGCCCTTCATTTGCTCAAACAAGGAGCAAAATTTCACTCCTAATTGATCTGTGTACCCTGAGCAATCCATATGAATATCTTAATGGTACTAAATTTTTGGTAGTGAGATTCATATATTATAGAATGTACAACTTTGGCAAGATTCATCCTCAAAGATGCTGAACTGATGCAGTCCAGAGACTTGCTTCCAAAACAATTTAAAAAATTGCTACTGATGCCAGATGATCTTGTCTTATCCAGCCTTTCAGATGGATCCAGTCAGAACTTGAGTCAAGCCCTGAGCCTTTTAAACATACAGAGATTAGATAATATATGTTATATGAGCTTTCTTAAGTCTAACAAGTTTCTATTTTTCATACTCCTCTCCACCCCTTTAAAGAATTTCTCATCACCCCTATATAGCAGGAAGAAGCCATGGAGGGTTGTCAGCCCAATTCTATCTATTTGGGAGTCCAGTTATGGTTATTTGACAAATTATAGCTAAGTTATCATTTTAATGGATAATTTGGAAATGGTCATAATTTTGAACAGGGAGGAAATATATGGGATTGATTACTAAATTTTATTCTTGAACAAAATGTGTAGCTGTATTCTTACATTGGCATAAATAGGAATATTGATATATAATTTGAAATTGATATTGTTACTCTTAGATAAGCCCTGTGCCTATGCAACTCAGTTAAGAATACAAGTCTTTGACCCAGTCCTTCTAGTAGCTGCTATCACAAACTGTTAAGATAATTAAGTAATACAAGTTAAGTGCCAGATAATAAACTCATAGTTATGTTGGATTCTAATTTAATTAAAATAAAGTGCTTTCAATTTACTCAAATAGAAACAGCTAAGAGTAGCTAAAGTTTAATAGTTCAAATATATTTTACATAAATAGTCCTCAAAAACATCAGCAATACACAGAATGTGACATTTAATGTTATTTCATTATTAAGGATCATTTGACCATGAGAAATGTCTGCTCCTGACAGCTTCCCCATTCTCCTTCAAAGAATTGAGCCTCTTTACCTCCAGTCAAGGTTGCTTATTGTGACAAGATAGCCACAGGGCAGAAATTGCTCTATCCATCTACAAACAAAAACTACTGTCCAGGAAAGCACATACAATGTGGGAGAGTTGACAGTTTACTTCTGCCAAGACAGAACGAACTAGATCTTCATAGTTCCTGCCCCATTTCAAGGTCTATCGTATGGTTCAGAGCCAGAAGGCTGAAGACAGATGCTCCAAAGTTATAAGGAATATGGGCTGTCCAGATAGTCAGCTTTCTCTACAATTGTTTAAGTTTTAGAAGCTATGTTTGGTGTTCCTCATATACTCAGGCAATATATAATTCATTCTCAGATTCCAGACAGAGCTGGAGACTAGTTATAGTCTCTAAGCAAACTTAAACTGTTAAGCATTGAAAGACATGATATAGAGTATCAAGCATAGTTTTCAGATGGTATTACAGGCTAAAATCAAAATATAATTCAGGTATAAAATTGTAAACTCTTTAAGTTAGGAATGATGGTAGAGCACTTTATCTAATTAACAAAAATGATGGACTAGATGTTAATTGTATATCACACAATGTCTTTTTTGCTTTTGTTTTTGATTTTTATTTGGTCAGAAAAGGTGAGGTATTGGAGATTAGTTAGGATGGTCTGATTCAATCAGGAATATGTGTGTCCAAACCTCTAATTGGGTTTTGCTCCATCAATAAAGAAGCCAGCAGCCAATGATTGGGAAAGGGAGAGAGGGAAGGACCCTTAGAGTTGTACTGGCTAGGATGCAGGGGGTCGGAGAGAGGAATCTCCATGACTTGTGGAGAGAATTGGATCAAATTTAGACCTGCTGGGGGAAGATAATCTAAAATGTAGGTGTAAAGGGAAAATGGCATCCAGAAGGGCTTCCCAGAAGAGTCTTGAGCAGCAAAGACCAATGGGCCTTACAGAAGGTTATAGGGCAGCAAAGTTAAAAGTCGATTTAGAAGGTGTTAGTTAAGCCAAGAGTACCAGAGGGAAAAGCAGGCTAACCATGGGAGGCTTAGAACTGCCAACCCTCTGAGTAGCCAAGTCATTTCAAAAATAAGCTAGTAAGTAAGTGTCTTTCATTCACAGATCCAAAATGCTGCTAGGCAGGTGGCTGGGAATATGACCTGCTGGGAGCATAAAGCAGAATGGCTAAACTCATTCTACATTTTCCAAATATGTAGGCTACCTTTTGTCTAGTTGATGATGTCCTTTGATTTACAGAAGCTTTTCACTTTCATGAATTGTCCTTTATTAATTGTTGACCTTAGTGTTTAAGCCATTGGCGTTCAGTTAAGGAAGTTGTTTCCCATACTGACGAGTTCAAGGCTATTCCCCTCTTTCTGTTCTATTAGATGTTAATGTATCTGTTTTTACATTGAGGTCTTTGATCCATTTGGACTTTAGTTTTTAGTGGGGTGATAAATATGGAGCTATTTGCATTCTTATGCGTGCAGAATCCAGTTAGATCAACACCATTTGTTGAAGATGCTCTCTCTTTTCCATGGTACAGCTTTGACATTTATTGAGCCATAGGTGTATGGGTTTATTTCTGGGTCTTTGATTCAATTCCACTGATCCACCTGTCTTTTATACACCAATATTATGCAGTTTTTATTATTATTACTTTATAGTACAGCTTAATGTCAGAAATAGTGATAATTCCATGAATTCTTTTATTCTTCAGATCCATTCTAGCTATCCTAGGATTTTTGTTTTTCCTATTAAGTTGAGAATTCTTCTTTTAAGATCTGTGAAGGATTTTGTTGGAATTTTGATGGGGATTGCATTGAATTTGTAGATTGCTTTTGGTAAGGTGGCCATTTTCACTATGTTAATCCTACCGATCCAAAAGCAAGAGAAATCTTTCCATTTTCTGATATCTTTCTCAATTATTTTCTTCAGAGACTTGAAATTCTTGTCATAAGGTATTTCACTTGCTTGTTTAGAGTTACACCAAGGTATTTTATGT
This sequence comes from Mastomys coucha, assembly GCF_008632895.1. Lineage (NCBI taxonomy): Eukaryota > Metazoa > Chordata > Mammalia > Rodentia > Muridae > Mastomys > Mastomys coucha. Next base: position 20,409,290 of record NW_022196898.1, read on the forward strand.
TATTTGTGGCTATTATGATGGGTACTGTTTCCCTATTTTCTTCTTAAGCCCATTTATTGCTGTGTAGAGGAGGACTACTGGTTTCTTTGAGTTAATTTTGTATCCAGCCACTTTGCTGAAGGTGTTTATCAGCTGTAAGAGTTTTCTGGCAGAGCTGGAGAGATGTCTCAGTGGTTAAGAGCACTGCCTGCTCTTCTAGAGTTCCTGAGTCCAATTCCCAGCACCAACATGGTGGCTCACAACCATCTGTAATGGGGATACAATACTCTATTCTGGTGTGTTTGAAGACAGCGACAGTGTACTCATACATGAAATAAATAAATAAATAAATAAATAAATAAATAAATAAATAAATCTATAAAAGATTTTTCTGGTAGAATTCTTTGGGTCACTTATGAATTTAATATCATATTTTTGAATAGCAATACTTTTATTTATTTATTTCTAATTTGCATCTGCTTGACCTCCTTTAGTTTTCTTATTGCTTCAACTAGAACTTCAAGTACTATAGAAGAAGAGTGAACATCCTTTACTTGTCTCAATTTTAGTGGAGATGCTTTAAATTTCTCTCTGCCTATTTGATGTTGGCTATTGGCTTGATGTATATTGCCTTTGCTGTGCTTAGCTATGCATCTTGTATCCTTGCTTTCTCCAAGACTTTTATCATGAAAGGGTGTTTGATTTTTTTCAAATGCTTTTTCAGCATCTAGTAAGATGATAATGTGAATTTTTTCTTTCTGTTTGTTTCTAATGGTGAATTGCATTAATGGATTTTTGTATGTTGAACAATTCCTGCTTTCTTAGGATGAAACCTACTTGATCATGGTATATGATGTCTTTCATGTGTTCTTGGATTCAATATTCATAATGGAAATTGGTATGAAATTCCCTGTTAAGTCTTTGTATGATTTAGGTATCAGGATGGTTATGGACTCATAGAATGAGTTTGGCAGTGTTCCTTCTGTTTCAATTCTGTGCAATAGTTTGAGGAGTACTGGCATTAACTCTCCTTTGAAAGTCTGGTAGAATTCTTCACTAAGACCATCTGGTCCATGGTGGGTTACTTTGGCTTAGATTTTGTCTTTCTTGTTGATTTTCTCAAAGAACTAGCTCGTTTTTGTTTGTTTGTTTTTTGTTTTTTGTTTTTGTTTTTGTTTTGTTTTGTTTTGTTTTGTTTTTGAGACAAGGTTTCTCTATATAGCCCTGGCTGTCCTGGAACTCACTCTGTAGACCAGGCTGGCCTTGAACTTAGAAATCTGCCTGCCTCTGCCTCCCAAATGCTGGAATTTAATGCATACACCACCATTGCCCGGCTCTTTGTTTCTAATTGATTGATTTCTGCCCTAAGTTTGATTATTTCCTGGTGTCTACTCCTCCTGGGTGTGTCTGCTTCTTCCTTTCTAGAGCCTTCAGATGTACTTTTAATTCATTATTATGAGAGCTCACCAACTTTTTTATGAGGGCACTTAATACTTTGAGCTTTCCTCTTAGGACTGCTTTCATAGTATCAAATAAGTTTGGGTAGGTTGTGCCTCCATTTTCACTGAATTTTAGATAGTCTTCAATTTCCTCCTTTTTTTATTTTTTTAATTTGTTCCCTGACCTCATGATCATTGATTAGAATGTTGTTCAGATTCCATGAATACGTAAGTTTTCTTTTGTTTCTGCTGTTGTTGAAGTGTGGCTTAATCCATTGTGCTCTGGTAAGATGAATGGGGTTATTTCAATCTTCTTATTTCTGTTGAGGCTTTCTTTGTGGCTGGTTATATGGTCAATTTTGGAGAAGGTTCTATGAAGTTCTGAGAAGAAGGTATATTCTTTTGTATTCAGATGAAATGTTCAATAGTTATTTATTCTTCAGTGATTAGAATTAAATTCATGAACCTATCCATGCTGAACAAGATCTCTACAAGTAAGCTATTAAGTTACAGTTTTGGGACCTGGGTTTTTTCTAATTAATTTGATTGCAAATGTACACTTGTCATTTATTAAAAGGATGATATGAATTTGTAATCACTCTGTGCTCCATATTCTTGACATGGGAAAGCTCACTTAATTCTTACAAGATGTTCTACATAAGATCTACATGCTCAAAGTACCAGTGCCTATTGTGGTGATTGTGTAACTTCCAGTGGAGGGGTGGTCAGCATTGAGATGTCTTCTTGATAGATTTTTCCTTTGATGAGTTTGAAGTGTCCCTTCCTCATTGTGACTTCTTTCTTCTCACACCCTAGTGGGACTGAGGAGTCCTCACTTGGGGCCTTCAGCTTGTTGAACTTTTTGAGTTCTATGGACTGTATCTTGGGTGTTCTGCACAATTTTTTGGCTAATATCTACTTATTAGTGAGTAAATACCATACATGTCCTTTTGGGTCTGAGTTACCTCACTCAGGATAATATTTTCTAGTTCCATCGATTTGCCTGAAAAACTCAGGATGTCCCCAGTGCTAATAGCTGAGTAGTATTTCATTGTGTAAATGAACCACATTTTTTTTTATTCATTCTTCTGTCATGGTAAATCTTGATTGTTTCCAGCTTCTGACTATCACAAACAAGGCCAATATTAACATAGTGGAACATGTGCCCCTGTGGTATGGTGGGGCATCTTTTGGCATATGGCCAAGAATGGTTTAGCTGGGTCTTCAAGTAGATCCATTTCCAGTTTTCTGAGGAACCTCCCAAATGATTTCCAGAGTGGTTATACCAGTTTGCAATCCCACCAACAATGGAGGAGTGTTCCTCTTTATCTACATCCTCACCAACATGTGCTGTCACCTGAGGTTTTTTAGCCATTCTGATTGGTATAAGGTGTAGTCTCGTGGTCGTTTTGATTTGCATTTCTAAGGACTAAAGACTTTGAACATTTCTTTAGATGTTTCTCAGCTATTCGAGATTCCTCTGTTGTAAATTCTCAGTTTATTTCTATACCTCATTTTTTGATTGGGTTGGTTTGTTTTTTGTTTTTGTTTTTGTTTTTTGTTTATTTTTTTTGGTGTTTAGCTTCTTGAGTTCTTTATATATTTTGGATATTATCCCTCTGTCCATTTTATCACACTTTTTTGTATTCATAGATTTAATGAATTATCTATTCATATCTTCTTTAAGGTCCTTGAATGTATTCATAACAAGTGGTTTGAAACTCTTGTCTTAATGCTTCAGCAATATTGCATTTTCAGGACCTACTATAATAAGGTTTCTGGGCTCTAATGAAGATATATTTTTCTGTCTATTATGAATTGGGTATTTAAACTATGCATCTAGACATCTGAGTGTGTGATATTTATAATTCTAGATGATAATTAGTTCTATGAGAGATCAACTAAAAGATGAAAAATAGTATATAAAAATATGATTAAGGACATGAAGTAGTACGATTGTATCCAAGGTATATGATTAAGTTTTAGTGTAAGAATGGGTGGAATTTTCTGAGCAAGAGCTACTACTTCTATGGCAGCAGGCAACATATAAAGCAGTACAGTAGACTATGTCAAAGTAGTTTGTCAAAGTACCACAGCTAAGAGTTGAGAAATGTGTATAATATACAAATTCAACAGAGTTAGGAGAGATAATTGCTATGGTTTAGCAACTAATTAGGGATAATTTCCTCTGGGACTTTGTTTTTCAAAACATAAAGGGGGATTTTTGTGTCACTGGATCTTTTCTTATTTTATGTTTTTTTTCAAATGCAAATGATGCTATTATTTTAATTAATATATTGAAACCAGAGAATAATCTCAACCTGTCAGTTCAATCACAAACATATGCTCTTATGTTGTCAATGCAAGTATGTCCTGGCACGTATTCTTTATAATTACAGGTTCTTCCAGTCAATTATGTTTCAGAATACGAAAGGATCCAAACTGCTCAGATACCTTTCTTTGGTTTTTTTTTTTTTTTTTTTTTT
>NW_022196898.1:20413203-20430065 GCF_008632895.1 Mastomys coucha
TTTTTTGGTTGTTATTGTTGTTTCTGAAAGACATCAAATTTTGACACCATGATCATTAGATAGAAATTTAGTAAACAGAGATACCATTGGGAAGAGAGGATTTATGTTAAATTGATAGAAATAGGATTTCTTTGTCAAGGCAGGCCAGGGTGAGCAGATATTACCTAGGAATAAAAAATTTGAACAGCCATGTAAGGTAATCAAATGGAAAAAGTAAAGACTTTGATAAGATTTATCTAACATAATTTTTTCTAATACCATAAGGTATGGTAATAAATATGACAGTATAAAACCATCTGGCTGAGAAAAATACCCAGAAAAACTACTGTTTGGCTGAATGAGTTAATTATGTCAATTTATAGTGGCATGTCCGACATATTGTCTTGACAGAATTTTTAAAAAATATTTTTCACAAAATTTGTTCTGTCCTTAATAATTTTATAGCATTAATTAAAATCAATACATGTTATCCAGTAGTAACAACATATTTGAAATTAACTCAGAATAGTTCTAGACACTATGAGCTAGAAACAATCAATTATTATTTCTCAACATAAACTGTACTATATACCTGAAAATTATATTCACTTTTTGGTTATTTTTTATGTGGTAATATTTAATTTGGCCCTTTCCAAAGGATGGCAATTTAATTGAGGGATGTCTTGGCAGTGCATGAGTCTCTGACTGTTTATAGCTATATAATCTGTCATGAAAAACCTGCCACCAACTCAGAATCCATGGCCTTCTTGCTGAGCAGGAGTCACTGACTGACAAGTCAAAGAGCAGTGGAGGGAGAAATGAGAGGCTGATTAATTAAGTTAGCCCAGGAAATGTCATCTGAATATTATCCCAAATTAGGTGTCCTGGGTTCTTAGAAAATTCCCAAAAGAAATATATTCTTGGAAAGAAAAAAAAATAGGCAGAGAAAACACTTTATCCGTTTATCTAAACTTTTACTGTAGGTGTCCCTCCATCTCTCCACACTCTATATTACTGTTGCTTTGGTTTCAAGTCTCAGTTAATTTCTTCATTCTCTACCTTACTCTGGTTCATTATTAGGTTTGGAATTGAGTATTAGATAGAAACCTTTAGATTCTTACATGGAATTATTTCATTCCTGAAAGTCCAAGGGCTGAAAGTTCTTGTGTAAACAGAAGTTCTTAAAAGAATAATGCTTTCGCTGACGGTTCTGTTAGCTTAATTAACTGATTAGTGTCAGTGATGTTGACAGGCAGAAATGTCACAAGTATATAATCAGATTATCTTGGGACACCTTCTGTCTTCTTACCCGGCATTATTGCCTTACCCGGAGCGTGACCTAACATCTTTGTGGGCGTTTTGGATCTCCTAGTTCTAACCATCCTAAGGTCTAAGAATGCAATCAAAAGCTTCTGAGGCCTATTGTAAAGTTTTCCTGCTGTAACCTTCCCACCTAATGTTTCTGTCAATGTAATTGAATGGTGCCTTGATTTATGACTTTGTTTGTTCTATCCTTGTGTAAAATTCATCAAACTGTTAGTACATTGGAACATAGAATTTGAGGGAATCTAAATCTGTGTTCCTGGGCCAGGGTCACTCATATATGATTTGATAAATAACAAATTATTCCCTTTTGGCGAAAGCTGTGTCTAGCTATCTATACTTGTCACCAAATAAATAAATAAATAAACAAAATTTAAAAATCAAAAGAATGTTATTGAGAAAGCCTAAATCAGATTAAAATAATAAAATTTTCTTTTAGAAATTTATGTATGGCAAAGAACAACAAAATACATTAGCATTAAAATAAATTATTAAAATACATTTAAGACATAAATACTTAGAAAATTGGTTTTTGTTTCCTTGGCATTTTGTCATGTACTAAGAAAATGCAACTAATTAAAGACAAAATGAAAATTCACTATATAAAAGTTCAACATGGTTTTTATAAAAATGGAAAAAAAAGTTTAAAGCAATAGAAAATACATTTCACCTTTCTTTTATGGGATTTTTTTTAATCTCACTCAGCTGTCAATCATGCTCATTATTTTGGGCACATTTCTCAACAACCTAAATTGTTCCCACGGTGGCAGCCAAACTCAATAAGCAGTAAACCATTGAAGACTATGATTTCACCAGAGACCATAAGCAGTGGAGTGGCTTCCTAGTAAGATAGGGAGGTAAGCAACCTTGGTGGCAGCTTTCAGCAGAGAAGGGAAATATTCCCTGTAGTTTATCCGCAACATGCTTCATCAAAGCCCAAACAAACCTCTTGAAAATCCCAAACGGCCAACAACTGCAACAAAAACCTTCTTGATTTGCAAAAGACAGGAATTATTTTAACATGCAAAAATTTGTACTTTGAAATGTATTGTAATTCATTCATCTATATCTGAAAGACAAAATAGTTCCCTCAACAAAAGGTAAACCTGTGCAGATTTATTTTATATCTTTTAAAACTTAGGCACTGTGTATCTTCACTGGAATTGTTTTCTAAGATTCTGCCTCATGAAAAATAAATGCCTTGCCAATAATAATAGTTTCAATATATTTACATTATAAAATTTAGATTCTTAAAATTTTAAGTCATATATTATTTTTATACCTCTAAACTTATACTTTATCATTTTCTCTATTTGTACCTAGAACCAAATTAAATTGAATTAAATTAAATCAAAGTAAATTAGATCTAACGTACATTCTGAGGTCAACTTTCACTGCTCTAATGCTGCTGGGACCTGGGAGAATGAACTGATGAGGCAGAGAAAGTCTCATGCAATAGGGCTTTATTCAGAGCATCAGACAACTTAAACTCAAGGTTAGGAAAGGTCACATGAGTAAGGTTTTCATGAGTTCAGGCTGTAGACAATCAAAAGATAAGGTGCACATGGGAAAAAAATATTTTTCCATGGAGGGATTTAAAGGACAGTTTAAACATTTAATTGAACAGCAATTCAATAAATTGCAATTCAATAATAGCAATTCAATAAATTCAGCAAGTGATAATGAGTAATCAGAAATAAACTCATTTCTCTTCCCTGCCTTTGGGAGGAGCATGCAAAGCCATTCTAAACCCTTTCGTGTTTTGAAGAAACTAAGTTCATGAGATTTATGATTTCTTGGAGTGTTCTTGCAAGAGGCCAATCCTCACTTGACTCTATTCCTAGACTGTTCTGACAGTTGATTTTTCTTTTCTTTTTACTATTATTTTTTATTGGATATTTTCTTTATTTACATTTCAAATGTTATCACTTTTCCCGGTTTCCCTCCCTCCCAGAAACACCCTATCACATCCTCCCTTCCCCTGCTTCTATGAGGGTGTTTCTCCACCCAATCACCCACTCCCACCTCCCTGCCCTCAATTCCCCTACACTGGGGCATAGAGCCTTCATAGGACCAAGGACCTCTCCTTCCATTGATGCCTGACAAGGCCATCCTCTGCTATATATGCAGCTGGAGCCATGTTTACTCCTTTGTTGATGGCTTAGTCCCCGGGAGTTCTGGGGGGTCTAGTTGGTTGATATTGTTGTTCTTCCTATTGGGTTGCAAACCCCGTTAACTTTTTCAGTCCTTTGTCTAACTCCTCTATTGGCGCCCCAGCGCTTAGTTCAACGGTTGGCTTCAACATCTGTCTGTGTATTTGTAAGGCTCTGGCAGAGCCTCTCAGGAGACAGCCATATCAGGCTCCTTTCAGCATGCCCTGGCATCTACAATAGTGTCTGGTTTTGGTAACTGTTTATGAGATGGATCCCCAGGTGGGACAGTCCTGGATGGCCTTTTCTTCAGTCTCTGCTCAACACTTTGTCTCCATATTTTCTCCTGTGAGTATTTGTTCTCCTTCTAAGAAGGACCGAAGCACAAATACTTTGGTCTTCCTTCTTCTTGAACTTCATGTGGTCTGTGAATTGTATCCTGGTAATTTGGAGCTTTTGGTTTAATATCCACTTATCAGTGAGTGCATAACCATGTGTGTTCTTTTGCGATTGGGTTACCTCACTCAGGATGATATTTCAGTTGACTATTTCTAATAAAGTAAAATTTAAACACTCAAACACACACACCCTCACTTACTTTGGGAAAATTATTGAGATAGCTCAGTGGGTAAGAGCATTGACTGCTCTTCAGAAGGTCCTGAGTTCAAATCCCAGCAACCACATGATGGTTCACAACCACCATAATGAGATCTGATGCCCTCTTCTGGTGTGTCTGAAGTCAGCTACAGTGTAAATATTTATAATAATAAATAAAAATCATTAAAAAGATAATTATTAAACTAATAAAATCTAATCCAAAGAACAAAGCTGTAAACTCTCCTATTGCAAGCTCGTCTCTTAAAGTGGGGAAAATAAAAATAAAACTTCCATTTAGTTTGTAGGCAACAGGATTTTAAAACTAATGTACATATAGATTAATGGTTTATTATACAAAATTTAGAATTCTCTTCTAATATTCTTTCTTTTAAATTTATGTTCCTTTCTAAATTGGATTTGGTGGATTACATCTATATTCCTTGTTTTGTCTAATTCTTCTATATTTTTTCTTATACCTTATCAAAGTGATTTTCTTTGTAATTTTATTTCCATAGTGTTTGTAAAGGTGTCAACTATGTGTCTATGTGTAAAGATTCATTTTCTTAATAATGCTTCACAAATATCTCATAAAACTATATTAAGTTGGGTAAATGATAAGTAACAAATCAATCATACCTCAGATTTTAAAGCTGACTGCTATTAAAGAAATTAGTTTCATGAGAAAGTCAGTGACATCAGTGGTTATATCCAAGCCATATGTAAAGTAGTGAGAATGACAAATATAAAACATGAATTGCCATTTGTTCTGAATTTAATTAATTTAGTGTTCATACTAATAAACAAAGTAACAGCATATAATTTGATTTAACAAGTAAAGACAATGCTAGAATATTATAATATTTATGTGTTTTTCAGAATGACCAAAGTAAATCATCACGTGTAGTCAGTGCTTGTAATCTATTTTCTTATCTCAACTTATATTGTGCCATTTTTAAACATTGTATTTATAGAGTGCTTGGTTTTAAATCCAAGGTCAAAAATAAAGAGATTACTTAAAAATGTTAAAGTAACTATTCCATTTTTCTATTCCATAAGAAACACAAGCTTTTGTAGACAGAATAGCAATACTGATAATTAAAATTAGCAAATAATATTTGCAATCCTTAGTTTAGATTCATAGTGGGTTGCTTTTTTAGCTTAAATAATTATTTGTACATACTTTTTAAAAAAGAGTATATGTTTCTGTATCGGGAATCATCAAGACTAGACTACCCCAGGGGAGATGGCTCATGAGCATCCCTGAGTACTCTACACAGTCATTCTCAAGCCAGTGGTTGCTTTCATAAAGAAGTCAGAGCAGAATCTGCAAGGGAATAAAGTCTAGAGTAGTCATCATGCACCTGCCAAGGGTTGTGAGCTATCAGTCACAGCCAGTCCAGGACATGCCTGGTGATAGCCTCTGACAACATTTGTGACATATGCTCAAGCAAGCTTTGTGTTCGTTCAGCATAAACAATATATTTTTACTCATTATGCAATTTGAATCAATTTTATCTTTATGTTTGTGAGAATATTCTGGAAATTTTTAAACAGCACACCAGGGACAAATTCCTAAATATGTCATTAACATAATAGCAGTTAGTCCACTTTTTATAATTTTCATATTTCAGTGTTGGTGATGCTTATTTTCAAAGAATAAATGTATTTAGTAGTCAACAAATGTTATGTTCAATGACCCTTTTGACAATGATTTTATATATGCACTGTGGTAAGATTACTAAATCTCTTGTTTAAGTTATTTTTAAAAGTCTACAATGAAATTTGTATTAAAATTATTTCCTTAGAATAAACTATCAGTGGGCTTTGGGGTGTATTCTGAGGTAGAGACCCCTTCTTTATCAGGTGTAAGGTGGCTTGACCTCCAGTGAGAAAATAAAATATCAGTAAATATGTATATATTATTAAAAGCTTTGATCTTTATAAACTGTGGCTGAGAGTTTGGGAAGCGAGGAATTAAGATAATTGTTTCTATTTTCTACAAAAAGGTGAATTATTGTTACAGTTTTACTTAAATTGTGTTGACTTAAAAATCCTTTGTGTATGTGTGTGTGTGGGGGGAGGGGTCAAGTTGTTTGCACTCATGCTTGTTGCTAGGAGTTAGAGATTGTCATCAGATGGCATCCTCTTCTTACCTTGATTATTGAGAAAGGTCTCACAGAATCTCTGTCTTGCTGTTCTGATTAGATCAGCAATACAGCCAACCCCTGGCATCTACCTGCCTTGGACTCCTAGTGCTCCTATGACAGGCATCAGTCACAGGCACGAGGCATGCTGTAACATACGTGGATGCTGAGATCGAGGCACATGTCCCCAAGCTTGTTCAGAAGACCCTTCACCTAGCCAACTTTATGAAATGCACTGATCACCTATTTGCATTGCTTTGATATGAACTTCATATGACTGAAATTCATTTCCAGTATCTATTTTAAAATAAAATCAAAAAATATATGATTTTGTAAAACCATTTACCATTAATAGCAGAGTAGTACTTATGCCACTTTTGTCTAAATTAGTTTGCCAGTAGGTAGCTTGAGTAACTGATGTGTATAGCAGACCTTATCCTTAGAGTAGGATAACACAGCACCATCTTCTGTATTAGTACAAGCATGGACGATTTTACAAAACCAATATTAAGAACTTTTAAAATGCTTTGTTAATAAGCAAATACTATCACACTAGGAAATATTCAGTGAATCTTCTAAATTTGGAGTCATTAATTTTCAAAGTTCAGTTTATGTTAAGAGTTATGATTTGAGTGCTATGCCCTGATCATATATGATAGATCATTTTTGTTTGTTGTTCTTGTTGTTGTTTACTTATTTTGCTTTTGAGAACCTTCATCCCTGTTTTCAAATTAGCTACATGAATTCACATTTTCACTGGAAGCATAAGAGTTTCTCTTTCCCCAAATCTGCACTCATGTTTGTTATCTTGATGACAGCCATTCTAACTAGTATAAGAGAAAATCTCATATGTAGTGTTTTGATTTGAATTTTTCTATGAAGGTTAAGGATTTTGTACATTTTTTAACATATTTGTTAATCACTTTTCTTCTTTTAAGATATGGCTATGGAGTTCGGAATCTCATTTACTAATAAGCTGATTTCATCGTGTATTTAACAGAACACTTATACTTGGTGATGTGGCTCAGAACTCTGGTGATTCTTGTGTGTACAGAATGTTTATAGTTTCACCCTGTCCCACATGCCAGTTACTGGATTTAATTTCTGTATTATTGTGGCAACTTACAGAAAGCTCAAGCTAATTACTGTATCTATAAATTTCAGGACTTATGTTAAGATCTTGAAGTAGTATATAGTTTTTTTGTTTTTCATGATAAGAAAAACCCTACAATCGCTTCAATGAAGAATGAGGTAGTTTAATTGGAAGTTAGATGCAAAGGAATATAGCCCAAGTTTCCAATACATCATGTTCAAATCTAATGACAATTTCCTGTAGTTACAGAACAAAAGAATGCCAGAAATAAAGACACATTTTAAGTGGCAGCATCAGGCAGACAGGTAGCACAAATGTAGGGAAATATTTTCACAAGATTTCAGATGTTATTGATGCTATTCTTAACCTTCTGTTTGTAGTTTGTTACTTTACTGGATCCCAAAGGTTTGATATGTGTCTCATGGATTCTTTATAGGTGAGAAACCCTACAAAGAAGCCTAACCAAAAGCTGAAAGTCCTCTACAACAAAAACTTAAGACATACAAACCAGAAATTATTGAAGACCCTTGAGCATGGAAACGGTGCTCATGCTCATAAGTAGGCACAATTCACTTTGTGAAAGTAGCTATTTTATAATATACTATGTGCACAGATTCAATGCAATTTTGGTTTCACCTTTCTTAAAATTGAATTTCATTGTTTTACCATGAGTCTGTGTAGGTATTTGTCAGTAAAGTATGTTTCATGGCTGAAATCAGTAGCTGATCCTGTCCGTTAATTCATCCAGTTACTCTGTTTTTCTAATAGCGAGTTGAAATCATTGCTCTTTAGGTCAGTTGCTGACAGGGTTGTATTAATTTCTGTGTTTTGTTGGTTGCCTCTTTCGTTGGTGGTTAACTGTTAACTCACCCTCCCTACCCAATGTTATCAGGAGCTTACTGGTTTGCTGTGTTGAACAGGACAGATTCCTTTGCTCATCTTTCTTTTCATGGCACTTACTATTTCCTGTAGTCTTGAGAAAGAGGAGTCACTCTTCTTCCTCTGTGTATAGTATTCTTTCAAATATTTATGCAGTAGTGGCAGGGTTGTCACAAATTGCCATAGGTTGTGATTTGTTATAGTGGCTCTATTTATATATCAATTTAAAAAGACAGCTTTGCTAGATATAGCAGTCTTGGTTGACAGTTACTTCATTTCAGAGTTTGAAATATGTCACCCCATGTTTTCCAGGCACTAGTATTGCTGAAGAGACAACCGATATTATTGTGATGTGTTTGCCTTTGTCTGTGAATTGACACTTTTGTATTTCTACTCTGTCTTTCTACTCTGTATTTCTAGTTTAAATGTATTTTCTTTACTTTGCAATTTTACATCTTATTTATAAAGCCACCATAATTTTTTCTTTCATTATATACAATGGTGTTTTAAATTGCTCTTGTTTAGCCATATCTTTCCCTGGATTTGGGAACTTTCCTGATATAACTTCATTGATGATGTAATCAATGATCTTAGACATTAGTCTCTGAAACTGCCCGCAGTTTCATGAATGGGGTTCACCTCAGCCAGAAGGGAATAAAGGACCTGAAATAGAGGGTTTGAAATGCAAAGAGAAAACACGAAGCCAAGTTGCCTCCCAATCAAGGCTCCACTTTACTCAGAATAAGCCAGGGTTTTTATAATCACAAGAGAAACCGAAACCAAGTCTCTAGATTATACTACAAAGAAAGTTCAAGTGCCAAAGTCCCCAGGTTCAAAAGATCTTCAGATGGCTAGCTGGCTCAGGCAATGGGCGGACTCAGGCAGCTTCTTCAAAGACTAACAAACAGTCAACAAAGAGCATCTGTCTTAGCTCCCAGGTGTTAGCCCCCAAGCACAGGCTACCAGAAGTCTGATGACTGAAGTGAACGGGAAGGTAACAAGTCTCTACTTTTTGTATCCAATGGATTCCTTTAATTTTTTCCTTCCTTCCTTCCTTCCTTCCTTCCTTCCTTCCTTCCTTCCTTCCTTCCTTCCTTCCTTTTTCTTTCTTTCTTTCTTTCTTTCTTTCTTTCTTTCTTTCTTTCTTTCTTTCTTTTTTCTTTCTTTCTTTCTCTTTCTATCATTATCATTATTATTATTATTATTATTATTATTATTATTATTATTATTATTATTTAGTTTTTCAAGACAGGGTTTCTCTGTGTAGCCCTGGCTGTCCTTGAACTCATTCTGTAGACCAGGCTGGCCTCAAACTCAGATATCTGCTTGCCTCTGCCTCCTAAGTGCTGGGATTAAAGGCATGCACCACCACTGCCCATATTTTTTCTTTTATTAAGAATATTTTTTCACATAATATTTTCTGATTATGGATGGTCATTTTCCTATGCTTCCAAGTTCCTCCCTACCTCCATCCTGTCCAGACTCTTCATCTTCAGCTCCCATTCCCACCCTGTTTATCCATGACCACACATTCTATTTCCTTTTCCAAGGGAGTCCTATCTGCAACCTCTGTGGTTCTACAGTAAGAATTAACTATCAAATTTATACCTGATATCCACATATAAGCAAGTATACAATATTTGCCTTTCTGTGTGTGGGTTACATCACATAGGATCATTTCTTCCTAGTTCTGTTCATTTACCTGTGATTTTTATAATTTCTTTTTTCCATCTTCTTTAAATGTCTAGGCAATGTTCCATTATTAAAATGTATGACATTTTCTTTATCCACTCCTCTGTTGAGTAACATCTAGATTGCTTCCAATTTCTGGCTATTATGAAGAGATCAGAAATTAACATAGTTGAGTAAGTATCTCTATGGTAGAATGAAGAGTCCTTTGTGTATATGCTCAAGGGTGGAAGAGCTGGAACTTGAGGCTAACTGATTCCCATCTTTTTGAAGAACCAACATACTATATTCCATAGGGGCTGTACTAGTCTTCATTTATAACAGAAATTGGTAAGTATTCTCCTACCTCACATCCATGCCAGAAGGACTTCTTTTTGTTATTGATCTTGGCCATTCTGACTGGTGTGAGATAAAATCTCAAGGTGGTTTTGATTTTCATTTTGCTAATGGCTAAGGATGTTGAACATTTCTAAAGGTTTCACAGCTATTTGATATTTCTCTTTTGAGAATTCTGTTTAGTTTTGTACCCCATTTCTTAAAAAATGCATTATTTATTTTCTTGATATTTGCTTTTTGAGTTCTATATAAATTTTGGGTCTTCGCCCTCCATTGGATAGGTAGTTGATAAAAATCATGTCATAGTCTATAGTCTGCTGGTTCCTCAGAATGATAGTGGACTTTGCCATGCAGATGCTTTTAGTTTCATGATGTACTATGTACTAATTGTTGATCTTAGCACCTGCACTAATGGTGTTCTTTGAAGAAAGCATTTTGCCCATGATTTCAAGGCTGTCTTCTACTTTTTTCTGTATCATATTCATTGTATCTGTTTTGAGGTGTTTGGTCCATTTGGAGATGTTTTATGAAAAGAAGTAAGTATAGATCTACTTAGATACTTCTACACTCAGTCATCAATTTGACCTTCACCATTTCTTAAAGATACTGTGGTTTTTTGCAATATATATTTCTGGCTTCTTTACAAAAAAATAAATAAATAAGGTGTCCATAGATTCAGAGATTTTTGCCTGGATAATCAAGGCTATTCCACTGACCAACACATCTGGTTTTATGTCAATACCATACTGCTTGCTTTCTCTTTCATTCTCTCTCTCTATCTCCCTTCCTTCCCTCATTTATTTTTTACTAGTATAACTCCATAGTACAATTTGAGGGTGAGAATGCTGGTACCTCTAGCAGTTCTTTTATTATGTATGATTGTTTTAGATATCCTAAATTTTTTGTTTCTATTTGAAGCTGAAATTTATCCTTTCAAGATCTATGTATATGTTCTTTAATTTTTTTCTCTACTTTTTTTATTTATATTTTCAGTCTTTTAGTGAGTGTTCTTAAACTTGTTTTATGTTTCTGGGGTCTGTTTAGGAAGAAAGCTGATTACAGTAACAGACAGATTTGATTTGACTACAATAGAAATAACTATGTACTTTACCTGTATCCCTAGTGAGTTTCAGGGAAAACAGCACTAGGGTACTGAGTGGGAAAATAGCTTATAGATTTTTATAGGCAGTGGTATTAATAAGGAAGTAATAAAATGATAGGATGGTTATATAGAAGACAATGACTGAAGTGTGAATGAGATGGAATTCATTCTCCTATAAGGATAGGAATACAGAGCACAGAGGAAGTATTAGGAACAGTAGCACGAAAAAGAGCAGTCAAGACACGAGATAATACAGCTAAAAAGCTGGTGTCAAAATGTAAATAAAATAAAAAGAAAGCAAATAGAAGATATAATAAAATCAATCAGCACTCCTTCCTAGCAGAGATTAATGAGGTCTCTTCCACCTTCTTGGGTGGATTTTGTAGCTTGTTGGGGAGGTCTGCTATCTTCAGTGATGCTAGCAAATTAACTGTTTATCCTCCCTCCTGATCCTATCTTTGATTCAGACATGAGTTTCCAAGTTTGCCACCCCACATACTCTTAGCACATGTAGCCTTCTTTATGGTCTGCAAACCATACTTCTTCTGAAGAGTGCAGAGGACCTCTTGTGTATAGCTGCTGTGTATTCTCTTCCTGTCCCAACCATAAGTGTTTTAAAAACCATTATTCTATTTTTTTTCTGATATACCACAATAATTGCCTGAAAATAATGGAGACTGTATCTAGCTGAACACATTTTTTTATGTCTCATGTGATGCTGATGTTGGTTGTGGCAAGGATAGTGTTTTCTCAGATTAACAAACCTGTACTGATCTTTGAAAACTTCTGCTTTAGGTTCTCAAGCATTTTTCTTGCAGTCCCCATAGCCCAGGTTGCTTCTACCCATTTCACTTTATTGTGCCTACTCCTGATAATGTTTTCATAGTTGGGCCAGTCCTTCTATGCTTACAGTGTTCATGTACAGGAAAGGACAGTACATAGATGGCTAGGCATGAGCAACACTGTGTGTGTACTAGTTTGCAGCCTTGTCTCAGTGTAGAATCCTGTAGCTTTTACTTCATATTAATTTTTTTTGTTTTAACTATTTTTCTCAAAAGATTAGTGTCTATTTTTATCCTGATTCTTCTTCACCTTGTCAAGCTACAGCGGTAACTTTCAATTTTCTGTCCCTCATTATGTTACACACACACGCACACACACGCACACACACACACACACACACACACACCTCTGGAATTAATTTGAAGATGAAAGAAACTATATAAAATTGAAAAGTCGTGCACATTAAGATTTTGATGCTATCAGTGCATTCTAGACATTAATATTTTGCTGGAATTAAAATCTGCATAATACATGATTGTTTGTATAAGCAGTTTATAACCAAATTTTTAATTGGATATAATTAATCTGCCCCCATTCCTTTGCAAAAATGAAAAAGCAACCAAAATTCAGTATCCCAGTATGTTTTTGTTTCTGTACACAACAGTTAAGCTTGTTGACCTTTACTTTAAAGGGTTTCCTAAACATGTTGAGATGTTGAATGGTAGATATTAAAAGCACAAGGTTTCTTTTCATTCAAAATTTATTAAAAAAAACAATTGGAAATATTTTCATTATTTACCTAGGAGAGAAAGAAAGCCAGTGACAAATATAATAATGAAGGTTATACAATGACTGATTATAATGGAAATGAGTGAAGTCTAATTCATTTTGTATCATATCATGAAGACATGGAGCATCCAGTGACAGAAAGACAATGAGGCAGAAGTAGATAGCAACATATTCAGTACACAGAGTCTGAGAGGGCCAAATGGTGACTGGAAAGAATAAAGGATTAAACTCAAATCTTGTTAAATATTTAACACTAAAATCCTTGGGACACTGTTTAAAGTCTTCCTTTTTAGTTAATTGTTTGCTTATAGTCAGATAGGAGCTATTACAATGGATGTTTGCTTGGCATTTGGAAAGGTACTCTGTGTGGATCCTCTAAATAAAGACTTCTATATTTGGAAGAAATTATTCTAAATTAATTCAGGAAAGAATTCACAGGGTATGCATCTTGACAGTATTCTAGTGCACCTGCTTAAAAAGTTTTTTTTTTTTCTTGTATAAAGGTGTCTGCTATTTGCTTACTTTGTGGTAAGTAATTCCATGAATCTATAATGAAACTGTCAGATTCTCTTTTTTCTTGTAGCATTATAATGCTAATAGAGCAGAGAAAACAGAATTAAAAGTCTTCTTGGACTGAACATCACTACATTTGACATCTATATACTCTGATAAATATAGCATTGGATTGTCTGAGTAAATGCTCTCATGTCTTAGCTTCCTGGACTTAATCCTAAGAAGCATTTGTACAGAAATACTATCTGGCAGTTAGATGTTTGTACTATAAAAGATATTTTTCTTTCATCTGCATGGATGGGAGAAGATTGTTAATAAATAATAGAATTAACATTGGAAAATTATTATGGCTAATTGTTTTACTTGATTTCTTTCATCCAAAATTCTTCCATTAATATGTTGTCCTTTAAAAACTTTGATTGAAACTTAGATATGACAATATCTAACAGAGGTTATGCTAGGAACTCATTGGCCATTTATAGTTTTTAATTTACCAATAGACTTTTCAATTTTTTTGAAAATATGTATCTGTGAATATTTTGACTGCTCATTTTGAGAAAACATTAGTGACAATGAACAGAAATTTAACTTTTACAAATATAAAATCTGCTCACACTTAAGCAATATAAATAATTCTTACTTAATTATTGTTAAATAGACAAGCAAAAATACAAAGCAATGAACAATAAGCTTTACTATAGTTTCTGTTTAGTCATATTTCCCAAAATGGACCTTTAGAATAATGTTTAGAAATAACTAGCATAGGATATCAGATAGTGAGAAAACAATAGAACATCTAATCAGAATTTATTTTCTCCATTTTTTCATTGTAAGTTATCAACAAAAAATTGCAATTTTCCCTATGTATAAGAGTCATTGGCAAAGGGAGGCAACCACGCCATAAACAAATCTTATAAAATGCAAGAAAAACTTACCAGTTGTAATATTTAATGTGTAATTTTTATTATTTGAGATTTTTATATGTTATTTTTATATGTTATATGCCATGTATTTTGAGCATCTCTATTCTCAGCTCCATCTTCCAGATTCTTTCATATAGTCCCACCATGCCTAGCTCCTAACTTCACTACATCTTTGTAAAGTCATCATTGCTGATCATTCCAGTCATCACAATGCAGGTTTTATTAGCATTTGTTGATTGTCTTAGTGATGGGTTTCTTTTTAGCATTTTCATATTTACACATACCATACTGTTATCATATGCATCCTCATTACTCCCATCTATCCTTCTCCCACTTCTACTCTTCTCTTGCCAATTACCATGTAGTCTCTCTTTTAATTTCAAATACTTATTATTGATGACTTTTCAAATTTAGTTTTGTTGTTGTTGTTGTTTACATCTTGTTTATTCAGTCACATTGTTAAAGTATCATGGGTGAACCTTCCCTAGGATTTCTAGGTGATGGTATCTAATGACAGTTGAGAGAGAGAGAGAATTAGTCTCTCCCAGGGGTGAGCCTCCAGAGTCATCATCCAATAAGAAATGGTAAGCCCTAAATTACATACACATAAGCGAAACTGGATGGACTCAGCAGTTTGTATGTTTATATTTAGTGTATATATAACAATATATGCAACAATAATACCAAATAACGATACCAACAATTAGAGAGCAGTGAAGTAGAGGGACATAAAGGGGATTGAAGAAGGAGAGAATGGAAGGAAGTGGGGAAGGGAGTAAGGAAATTAAATTTTAATTAAAATAAAACCCAATAATTTGGGAAGATAGATTGAGTTTCTTTAAGGATACTTGGAAGGTAATTGATTATTTACATACATCATCTCCATGACAGTGGTTTCATATAAAGATTATATCTCCCCATCTTGTACTGACATTTAAGTGCCTTAGATACTAGTGGAAAGGAGGGCTTTGTGAGTTCATCTCCATTACCTACCATTGTTTGATTACAGTTTCTGAAGAAGATGGATCTTCAAGGCTTCTCCTCCACCCTTCCCATGACAGGATATTGACAGGGTCAGTTTTGCACAAGTCTTCTGCAGATGGCCTCAACATCTAGAGATCAATATTACAGAGAGTGAGGTCATGTTCTGAAGGCAACATTCTGCCTCTTTCTGCTTCTTTCTCTTACACTCTTTCTTCCTTCACTGTCACATGCTCCCTAAGCCTTGGACGGGGTGATACTAGAGTTCCATTTACAATTGAGTTTTCAACAACTTTTATTGTCAGCACTTCAATCAGTTATATGGGTCTGCAGTTGCCCACTTCAAAAAGGAAATTGTCTGGCCAAAGCTGATGGTAACACTAGTTGGGTATAAACAGCAAGTAATTCTTTTTAAAAAAGTTACTTGTGTCAGAGAGATGGCTCAGCAGGTAGAGAAGCTAACCAGAAGCCCAATGAGCCAAGATTTGTTCTGGAACCCATATAAATATCTGGATGTGGTATACATTTGTAACCCAGTAATTCTTCTATTACATGGGAGACAGAAGACAAAAGAGAAATGTCCATAATCTCACAGAGCAGTTAGTTTGGAATATTCAGCTTTTGAACATTCAGCAGTTAGTTTGGAATATTCATCAGTAGTAATAAGAAAGACTGTATTCCAATCAAGTGGAAAATGTGAAAACTAATTCCTGAAATTTACCAAGTGATATCCATGAATGCTTCATGTCATGTATGCCCATGTAGTCCCTGATCTCCTTCAAACACACACACACACACACACACATACACACACAAACACAAACACACAGAGCAAATACATTTTAAAAGTCATTTTATTTTGAGATAAAATTTGTAGACAGTGGTATTAACAAGTCTTAAGTATCAAAATGTATGAGTTTCAAACTGCAATATATTTTTAAAAATCCTCTCCAAGCTATATAACATTCTCATTAAATCAGAATGTATCTCACACGTCATTTCACTTCTCTTTCTCTATTGCTGATTTGAGGTCTTGAAAAGGGATTTTAAAATTATTATAATTCAGCTTTATTGTTTGATAGTTTTATACATACAAGCTATCTCTCACACACACATACACATGCATACAAGCTGCACATTCAAGATTTTCAACACCCCCTGCAATTTCTTTGCTCAGCTTCTACTCTCTCAATTGAACCTTCTTTCTCAACAAGATTCCTCTTCCTTTCTTTCATGCCTTCTTACTTGTTGCCTTGACTATATTGCAGTTACCTGCTTGAGCATGGGTGTGATGTTGTTCACTGAGACATTTGCTGTCTTATTTGAAATAAAAAGTTGAGAGGGCCCCTGCAGGTGCTGATGGCAGGGAAATGAACCACAAAGAGGTGAGTAAACCGGTTCAGACTGACTTCGTCAACCTGGATGAAGATATTGGGAGTCTGAAGCGAGATAGTTTATTGCCAGTATATTTAAATATTATAATTTGGGGGAAATGTTTCCTCATATAATAAAATTTTCAGTGCACAAGGAAGTATAATTTCATAGAACACGTTATTTCTTTTTTTTTTTTTTTTTTTTTTT